>NC_061094.1:37612430-37664930 GCF_015104395.2 Macrobrachium nipponense
ACGAAGGTTTTCGTTAAAGTGCGGAACTGCGTACAAGCATATGTTCTTGTGCGGGTACCAAAACGAATATGCTAAAACACACACATACACGCTGGTACATACACACACATTATCTGCTTTTAGCAATCTAACAGTTTTAATGAGACATATAAGAAAAAGTCAGTATATCGGCTTCTTCAAACTGATTTGTATCTTTTGTGGGACTTTTTACACTATATAAATATATATATATATATATATATATATATATATATATATATATATATATATATATATATATATATATATGTGTGTGTGTGTGTGTGTGTGTATGTGTGTGTGTGTGTGTGTGTGTGTGTGTGTGTGTGTGCCTTTGAAAACGATAAGAATCGGAAGACCCGGACCAACTACAATAAAAATCATGAAGATGAATGGAAATTTATGACAGTTAAATGCACATGAGAGAGAGAGAGAGAGAGAGAGAGAGAGAGAGAGAGAGAGAGAGAGAGCAATTTTTAAAACAGCATACACATACTCGCAAAAGCTTATACACAATTAATGATAAAAAATAATCCTCCAAATATTCTACCAGATTCTTCCCCAACCCCAATAACCCTGTTTACGCTTCTGACGAAAAAGAAATAAATAAAAAAAGACCAATACCCTTTTATCATGTATCCGCTAATGAAGCGTAAGGTGATAAAGATAAAAGGAATACAAAAAGTATTCAACCCAAAACGCCGTCCCCAGCACCTTATATATATGTATCAGCAAGATGCCCGGCAAGGTTATGGAATTATCAGAACCTCTTTGTACCATACTTGTGTACCGTACTTGTGTCCCCTTCGTACCCAGGCCATGACTTTCCATAAATACAATGACTCATTTACGATACACTTCCGTAAAAGGACGTTCCTTGGTATTTGCATTGGTGAACGAAAAGCAGATAATGCCCTTCATTACCAAGACGGAGACGTAAGTGGGAGTGTGTGTGTGTGTGTGTGCTTGTTGATGGCTTCACAAACATTAGTGGGTTAAACATCTCAGAAATTCTATCCCTCCAGGGAATTTCTGAGAGATCTATTCATAAATAAAAGCAATACCGCAAAGAGCAGAGTAATCAACACACCACAGTAATAATAATAATAATAATAATATTAATAATAATAATCCAAAGAAAACCCATAATCATATGAGTATAAATTTCTTTAAAAAAAAAACAAAATCAAACAGGCATATTAATATGGATTTACTTTGCCAATAATAATAATAATAATAATAATAATAATAATAATAATAATAATAATAATAATAATAATAATAATAATAATGGCGAAAAAATTCACAGCGGTATCACTAAACCACAGTTAAAATAAATGATTAAAAAAAGTAATAATAATAATGGTGAAAAAACCCAGTGGTGTAAATGTAAATATATGCTAGAAACAAATAACAAAAAGTTTTTTAGAGAACATGTTCGATTCTTCTTCTCAATACACATTCACATTTGCACCACTGTGTATTTCTTCGCCATTTTTGTGACTCGTCCTATTATGAGATTTTTATAAATAACAACAACGAGAGGCAGCGCCTGGTTTAACTGTCTAATAATCACGACAATAATGTGAAGAAGAAATTTTTCCATGCGTCTAATGGTTGACTTTTAAAAGCCAACCTGAGAGCCCATTATTTTCTGACCTAGATCGTTCATAATGTAAGGCACAAGATTACTGGCTGTGAATGATCCTCTCATGAGTACTTATTGTTTGTTTGTTTGTTTGTTTGTTTGTTGTATCATACCGTTTCATCGTTAAGGCATTTCAGCGGCATGCGAGTTGCTATATTGTACCTAAAATGATAATGATTTGTAGGGGAATACAAAAGAAGTTCTGGTGTGAGTTGAAGGGACAGTGTTTTGCGCTGCTAAATTTGCGAAAAAAGGTGTTAAATCGTCATTTACCGAGTTAATCATTGCTAACAGGTTTTGGCATAGCACTGGAACATACTGAATCGCACATAGAATATTGAATTTAGACCAACGGCCAAGCGATGGGACCTACGAGGTCATTCAGCGATGAAACGGAAACGGGAGGAAATCCTCGCAGTTGCATTATTTATCAATTGTTAGAAGAGGGTGGAAAGTTAGATGGAAGAAAGATATATGAACGGAGGTATAGTAAAAGTTATGACAGGGGTTGCAGCTACGGGCCGAAGGGACGCTACAAAGACTTTTTTTAAGTGATGCATACAGTGCCCCGCGTGAGGTTCACTTGCGGCATTAGCCCCCAACGGAGTGGAGCATTATGAGATAAAATATAAGCAATGTGCGATGCTTACAACACACCGATATTATGAAAAACCTTGCAAGAAGTTACATCAATCAAAAAACTCAATTATGATGTCGAGTCTTTTAAAAAAACTTCCCAAGAGATATTTTGCTTATTATATCTGAGGAATCTAATGTCCATCTAACCCGAAAAATGATTTTTTTTTTTTTTTACAAAAATAAACAGTAAATATTATACTGGGTTATGTTTAACAGCGTCTCTCGCGTTATCAACCATCACTCATTTACCATAAGTTAACGAAGTAATACAAGATACGTAAAAAAAAAAAAAAATGGACCCTGTAAACCGAAGGCATCGGTCTTTTAAAAACAAACATGAAGGACTCTCATCTTCATAAAAACAACAATAAATAAATATGCATTACTTTGCATAGTATCAAATTCCATAAATATGATCATAACACTACATAAAGATTTCATCTTGCTGCCTACGAACTTTAAAACGGCCACAAAGAAAATAAGACTTGTTGCAAGAGATATCACATGCCAGTAATGAATGGACAATATAATACCTCCCATATACCCTTAAAACAGATGGTCTTTGCATCGATATCAACATTTATAAGGAAAGAAAATATTTAAAATTACAGATAAGGTAAATAAATATATCACTAAAGCTCCTGCGTTTGTTTTGTTAGTTTGTTTGTATGGTGTTTTTACGTTGAATGGTACCAGTGGTTATAAAACTACAGGACTAACGGCTTTACGTGAATTCCAAACCACGTCGAGAGTGAACTTATCACCAGAAATACACATCGGTTACCCCTCAGTGGAATGCCCAAGAATCGAACTCGCGGCCACCGAGGTGGCAGGCCAAGACCATACCGATCACGCCACTCCTGTGCTCTTTTTAGTAGAGATAATTCGATTACGCAAATCTTGCTAGTTCGCTCTTATTCCTTATTACAAGCATTATTCCCTTTTCCTAGTTTAAAAGTTCTGTTTCAGCTCCAAGTTCTTCCTCTTCTTCCTGTTCTTACGCAAATGCAGATAATGGATCTTGTGGAAGACATTTTTCCAAGGCTTTTTTTTTGCATATTTCACCAGTCCTTGAAGACGCTCTGCCATCTGGCCAGCAAGGTGATAATAAGTGCTCCACGCCAAAACAAAAGAAACGCCCTTTATAAGGTCAAGAGGCAATTAACTCGCAGTTCCTTTCCTGGACTGATGAACAAACTCGGTGACAAGCTATACAATGCTCACGAGCAAAGCAATCCGGAATCCAGTGGCCAAGCATAAAAAAAACTGGGAATTGGCAGAATGAATGTTCAAAAACAGGTTTATGAGAGTCCCTGTGCGCAGACTTTTATGCGCTGGGACTGGAGTGCTAATATTATATTCATTACAGATATGGGAATAAATTTTTTTACTTAAAACAAACCCAGCCTGTGTCTTAAACCAAAAGAAAACTACTCTTTGTAGTTGAGAAAAAAAATGAATAAAAAATAAATAAAAATACAACCGTTTGACATCGCTAAGCCCAATGAAAGTTTTCATTATCCAATCTATTTTTTCGTTAAGTTTTATTTTTATAAAATTAAAAATAAAACGAGAAAGCTAAACTATAAATTAAAGACTCAAAACACCGTACTCCCCAAAAGCTGTTTCTAGCTTGAAATAAGATTAAATTTAATCATTTCACGGAAGGAATAAAAATGCAAACTAGTTTTTGCATGGTCTTGTTTTCATAGTACTTGATAAGATGGGAGCTGATACACCATTACTTGTTCCCCAGGGTATGTTCTTGGACCATTACTTTTTGTAATATACGTTCGACCTTGAAAACAAGCTGATTACTTATCCAGATAATCCTTATCTCTCTGCATCGATCCCATCTCCTGAGTATATTATTAAGCTAAAATGAGTGCACGGTTCAAATTATGAAGGATGAAGCTCCCAAAAATTCAAATCATGATTGTTAGCAAGACTGTGACTTTAAGATTCCCTTACCCTTATCAAATCATTCCACTGACAGCGCTTCTTTAACTGCATGGAGCTCATTTAAAATTCTAGGTGTCTTTCACAATTGCACAAAATATCGGTATTCTGAGAGTCTTTAAGCATTTTTGAGGACCTAATTACCTTATTAAAAAAAATCTTTTATTCTTCCCTTCTCTTGATACTGTTCTCCGTCTGGTCTTCAGCAGACGACTCATATCTTGAACTGTTAAGACAAAAACTTGAATTACATCAAATTTCTTATCCCTGTCTTGATATTAATCTCTGGCACTGTAGTTCACTTAGCTCACTGTGTGAATGTTTTATAAGATCATTCAGATCTTCCCAGACTATACCACCCACCAAGTAATACTAGATAGGCAGTTAATTCAAGTCTTGACTCTTCTTTTGTAAGCTTCAGTATCAAGCAATTTTCCTGTTGTGGCTATTTTGTGGAATGATCTGCTGATTCCTTAAGTTGAATGGTTGTAAATTCAGAAGTTGGAACTTGAAGTACATTATTCATTTTTTTTTCTTTTCTTGAGAGGGCTGGTAAGTCTCCATCTGTAACTCAATTATTTGTCCTATTTATGCCAATTTGTCTATTTTGTTGTTGTTTATCTTTAATTTGCCTAAATAATTTCTTTTATTATTTTTCAAATTCTCGATTTTACTTACTATAATGTATTGCTTTCTCTAGTAGGAAAATATTCTGGCATTAGAGCATTTGGCTTTTCTAACTACGGCTATAACTTGGCTAATAATAATAATAATAATACTAACAATTCTAATTCTCTTGTCTTCTTCGGGCCAGGGCTAGTATAGAGTGCTGGATGCCCGTCACACTAGCCTTCACATAAAAATATGTGGCACCTTCTACATTTGCACAGGTTTTTCACAATGTATAAATAATCAAACAGGTACAAAATTAACTCACTAGGTGGTGATGTTGGATAACTACAAACACGTCTAATAAGACTTGCAGTAAACAATAACTATTCCTAAATTAACTTTTTAGTTAATTTAGTAACTAAAAAAGTTAATTTAGCAACTATAAGTTAAAACAAGCACAAGCAAAACAATATAGAAGAGCAGATCGTATTCATCACCTAAAGTGAAAATGATAAAATCATAGGGTAAGAGCAGTAGCCATTTTGACAGGGGAAAAAAAAAAAACCTAGTGAAACCGAAGCTCTCAGACAAATTGCACTCAGAAGAGCTGAGGAAATATCAAGAGAATTAACGAGTGGTAAAATCTTCCTACAGAAAAATAATACGCTTAATGAAGAAGTAAACAGAAAAAAACTGGAAGCAGTAAAAGCTGATAACTGATACCTTCACAAAGCAGGCTTTTAAAAGTATATCATTCCGGCTCTATTATCAAGAATAACAAAGTCTTTTGAATAATGGCCGAGCCACTCCAAGACGAAATCAAAGCTCGTTATGATGACAACACGCACCAGGCCCATCTTTAATGGCCGCAGCGTCAGGCTCTAAGCTGCCCTATGAAAACACTGTAAAGCGAGAGGGACCACGACATTCTGCAGTGTGATAAGTACTTTCATTCATAATGGGCGTCTTCGGGATGATATATGGAGGGCTCTGCGAGTCGAGTTATACTTAGAAGTTCGGTCATTTTGCTCTTAGAAAATACATGTGGTGGCTCAGCCCTAAACGTCCTCTTACGTGACCTTAAAAAAATCCAAGTCTTAGAAAGAAAGAAAAAAAAAATCCAAGGTCGCTTGTAATCTATACAGCGTGAAATCTTCTCCATGCTGTATCTGAGTTGCAAGTTTTAATTTGGTGTGACAATGCGTCGTCAACTTGCATGGCTGCATAATGGGTGTGAAGCATGCAGGAACGGGACGAGGGGCGACGTGACGCTTCTTGACTCTTTTGTGCAGGATTTTTTTGTCAAGATACGTACAATACCCCTAGAAGAGTCCTTCCTTTCTTCTTTTATTATTATTATTATTGTTATATTATTACTATTATTACTTTTTTGGTCTATCTTCTTCTCTGTCTTTTTATTATTATTGTATTATTATTATTATTATTATTATTATTATTATTATTATTTTTATTATCACAGTCCTCCAATTCGACTGGGTGGTACCTATAGTGTGGTGGGGTTATGGGTTTCATCCTGCCTTCTCAGGAGTCCATCACTTTTCTTACTATGTGCGCTGTTTCTAGGAGCACACACTTTTGCACGAGTCCTGGAGCTATTTCAGCCTCTAGTTTTTTTCAAGATTCCTTTACAGGGATCTTGGGATCGTGCCTAGTGTTCCTATGATTATGGGTACAATTTCCACTGGCATATCCCATATCCATCTTATTTCTATTTTAATGTCTTGATACTTACCAATTTTTTCCCTTTCTTTCTCTTCAACTCTGGTGTCCCATGGAACTGCGACATCAATAAATGATACTTCCTTCTTGATTTTGTTAATCAACGTCACGTTGCTCTTAGAAAAGGCACATTATTATTTTTATTATATTATTATTACATGCCAGGGAAGCGATCAAACCTAATGAAATATCATAAGAATGTTTTCAGTCTCAGTTTGCTTTACAAAAAAGGGTACAAACCAAGAACAGCTTCGACATACCTTTAAATCGTTTTGCTCAAGTGTTTATTATCTTTTGGGCAACGAAGGCGATAAAAAAAAATGAGAGTTTGATTTTAATCAGCTCTGGCAAAACAAATACCGTGATCGTAAGGCCATTTGAGTGCTTAAAGGAAACTCGCCGAATAGCAAACATAGAATACATGCATTCCTATACTGACTTCCATCAAAACTCACATTTATTTCATAATTAATAGAGCCATTTTATGAAATCAATACAAGAACCGATAAGACCTATAAAGCAAAAAATTGTGTGGGCATAAGAGTATGGCTGAGAGAGAGAGAGAGAGAGAGAGAGAGAGAGAGAGAGAGAGAGAGAGAGAGAGAGAGAGAGAGAGAGAGACAGAACAAATGACGGTAGCAAAACAACCTGAAACTTCGGAATATCTGGACAAATGAGTAAACAGCATAATTTTTCAAGCAACAACCCCTCCTCCAATTTTTAATCCTTGTCAGCTCTTGATATGGACACTGGCACTTCTGTGTCACGAAGCTCAGCAAATTTACCTCTAAACTGTAAGATAAATCAAAGTATTGTCCGACTTGAACACCTGAGGACCTTGGGTGTCTACGCTTCTATCTCTACATCATCTTCATTTGTTGTAAGGAACGTTACTTTATGACTGCGCTTTAAAAAGATAAACAACAGTAAATAACCGGGAAGACCAAGCATATCTTAAACCATTACTTCGTACCAAGGATGACGTCAGTTTCTGTTGGGCATCAAGTGATACTCTTCGTATATATTGTTTACATCAAAAGTAATAGTTATCACCCCTCCATGAATGATCGGCATTTGATTTTTTCTTACCCAGTGTTTCCGATGCTAATTTCTCTCTCTCTCTCTCTCTCTCTCTCTCTCTCTCTCTCTCTCTCTCTCTCTCTCTCTCTCTCTCTCTCTATTATAATTAGTTCTCTTAAACAGGAAAATCAAACAAACATACTTTACAAATCTGTAAAATAAAAAAAATGACTAAAATATCAGCGCCGAATTCGTAATAATCCTAAAGGTTCATCCAATTATATAGCTGGATCTCTCTCTCTCTCTCTCTCTCTCTCTCTCTCTCTCTCATTATAATTAGTTCTTCTCATTATAATTAGTTGTCTTAAGCAGGAAATCTCAACAAACATACTTTACAAAAACTGTGAAATAAAAAATTTACTAAAACATCTGCGCCGAATCGTAATAATCCTAATCCTACAGGTCCATTCAATTGTATAGCTCTCTCTCTCTCTCTCTCTCTCTCTCTCTCTCTCTCTCTCTCTCTCTCTCTCTCTCTATTATAATTAGTTCTCTTAAACAAGAAATTCCACCAAACTTACTTTACAAAAACTGTACAATAATAAAAAAAAAAAAATGCTAAAAGCATCTGCACCGAATTCGTAATAATCCTACAGGTCCATCCAATTATTTAGCTGAATCCAAGAGAGTCCGGGAACACTTACCATCTTTTAATAAAAAAAAAAGGCTGTTTCAAAGTGTAAATCCTTCCCAAGTCTAGAAAAACCATCGAACGTAGTAACGCTTATCATTTTAGCACGAGACGACTACCTATTGGGACTAGCGTTCATCTGAAGCTTTCCCTAACTAAAACACTACAGGATGTCGTAGCTCGTTAACGCATAGCAAAAACCTCTCTCATACTTATCAAGATCCTCTTCTAAAACAAGATTTCATCACCGAAAACAATCAACAGCACGTTAACCCGAAGGACTACAATACCACACCGACTCAAAGTCCTGTCAAAACATACAAGGCCTACGGACGGTGTCTATCGTAATCCGTTAGTTCTTTCAATTATCATCGGAGAACAGAAAATCGTCACAGCAAAGAAAGGCCAGTAACGCTAATCAAAAATGACTAAATAAAAGTTATTAACAATGAAATTCCTTCTTATTAAGAAACAAGGAATTTCACGTAAAGGAAATAAATTCTATACCTTGCGGACTGAAACATTACTGTGACTCCGTTGTTCTGCTAAACGGAGTTCGGTTGTTGGACAGACATTCTCCTCTTTTCATTATTTCACTCTAGTCTTGTGACTGCTACAAAATTATTTTGATTATAATCATTAAATTAGCTTTCCGAATTATTAATGTTCATTTCTCTCTATCCGTTTTCTCCATGGTAAATATTTACCCACTTCAAGTCTCTCTCTCTCTCTCTCTCTCTCTCTCTCTCTCTCTCTCTCTCTCTCTCTCTCTCTCTCTCTCTCTCTCTCCTTGCCATTCTCTTCACCACACCTCCCCCATCTTTCTCTCCTTTCCCTCCGATCTGTTCATTTGCATATTCACCATCCATCACGGCCGAGAATTCCGAATTTCTCGCTTAGCATCCGAAGGGGATGAGAACCTGGCAGACGCTGCAGAAGCCGCTGCAGTATTGAGTTTCGTTGCAGCGCCGTACATCTCAGTGATTAAGGAGGTATCGCCATGTCTGGAATGCTGGCCACGGGGCAAGGTCGGCCAACACATAGCAACAACAATAACAACAACAGCAGCAGCAGCAACAACAACAACAACACAGACCAAAAACAACAGCGATAATCCCTCTCGGGGGAAAATGTAAGCAAGTGTACATGGAGTAGTAATTTGAAGTAGTCCCCTCCTGGGACTTGCGCCCCGTTTTCTTTATCGCTGGCGATGGAGTTGGTGGTTAGATAGATAGATGTTCTGTTTGATGGAATGAGAATCGGGCAAATAACACAAATATAAACCAGCGAGTTCTTAGGACTTTTTATCTATAATCATAGTAAATATAATTAAAAATATAATTTTAATTTCAACAGCGCTAACGAATAAAAAATAATCAAAGTAACGAAAGTAAGCTTAGACCACTGATATATATATATATATATATATATATATATATATATATATATTGTATATATATATATATATATATATATATATATATATATATAGTGAGAGAGAGAGAGAGAGAGAGAGAGAGAGAGAGAGAGAGAGAGAGAGAGAGAGAGAGACTAGACAACCATTGCGCTGTATACAGAGTTAAAACGAATGGAGCTGTCTTTTAAGCTCACCGTGGTAGTTGCTGATCTGGACGATTTGCATATAAATGCCCAGGCGAATAGGGAATGGACAACCCTATACCCTAATCCACGAGGGAGGACTGACAGCACTCCCATACAATCTCTGAATCCTATTCATCTCAAGTAGTATATCCTTTGCACACGATTTAGTAAGGAGCCTGCAAAAAACTTCGCTGTGATCTCTATGTTCCAGTGGCTTCAAAAGATTAGAGATTTATAATAAATAGCAAGTGTTAAAAATAGAAGCAATGAAGTCTTTCCTTTTTTACCTTCAGAGTTAATTGTCATTTATTGTAGCTGTTCACGACTGCTTCGTCGAAATGTGGCGCGGACTACTTTCTTGGCCTGAATTTTTTTATTAGTTTATCTTCGAGCAAAAATCTGCTCTTCTGTTGCTAGCTAAATTGGTCCCTACCTATCTCATTTTGATTATGCTACATTCAGTTGTTCCTGGTAATAAGTAGTGTGATTAGCGACCATTATGTCTGGAAATAAATACTTCTGCTAACCATTTCATTCGCACAAAAAAAGAAACTTACCTAATAATAGAGCATCACGCATTTCCAAAGCATATGGGTTTAAGAGATAGTATTCTTACTTAAAAAATTAAAAGATTTACCTATTTTAAGCAAAACATGACTTATTACTGATACATACCAGTCTCGTAATAAACTTTCCTAATCTCGTCAAACAAATTCAACCAGAGGGTATAATCAGGTTCACTGTCACTCACTCGAGCAACTATTGCGATTAAGAAAATCACAATAGGTCTAGTAGAATTCAGTCTCGCTCCTAACGAGCCCATTGTTGCAATTACACATTATCAGGTGAAGCCTTTCTACTTGTTTTGTTTGTATGGTGTTTTTACGTTGGATATTCAGCAACAGGACCAACGGCTTTACGTGACTTCCGAACAACGTCGAGAGTGAACTTCAATAACCAGAAACAAACATCTCTAATCCCTAAGTGGAATGCCCGAGAATCGAACTCGCGGCCACCGAGGTGGCAGGCCAAGACCATACAAGTGCCAATGAGGCGTTATGAAGACTTTTTAAGTTTCCGTTACACGATAAATTGTGAAAAGAAGCTTTCATCAACGTAATTCCTAAAAAGCTTCATGCTTCCATTAAGTGCTGGACGCAACATTCACTTATTTATAACAATTTTTTTCTAGATAAACACATTACAAGTGACAGAGCAACACTCAAGATTCCTAATAAAGTACACAGCGTTAACAATTAAGTGTTCCTCAATGTTTGTCTAATGAGCAGTGGAAAACATTCATTTTACCATCATCTTGGTTCGTCCCTTCACTTACGCTTTTCAAGGTACTGAAACGCAATAATAAATACCTTATGGACATCATACAAAAAAATTAACATACACAATCTTGTGCTTGCAGTAAAACTAATATAAAACTACGGTATCTTTTTGCTTGTAATGAAACTACCAGGAACTACGACGGATTCAAATCTAATTTCGATTAAAGTTTCAAATACTGTATAAACCTTAAAGATACAATTCGTCACAATATGAGAATCAATACACAGGGCAAAAAAGTACTAAAAGCGATCAAGAGCGTTGCAACAGGGACATCAACTGCAACTGCAGGTTGCGAAGCAAATCTTCAATCCTGGGTTTCTTAAGTGGAAGTTTCTACAGGATCTTGCAAAACACCTTACTTAGTGTCTGTAAAAACACCTAAACGTTAAGCGAGTCTTATATAATCTAGATCCATGAAAATTTCTCAGAATCACATCTACTACAGCTGCTTAGGACAATGAGAATCGTGTGCATATCCACAAACACACACACACACAGACAACACAAAACAGTATATCTGAAAACCCACTTTTGCCTTTTTAGAAAAAAACAAAAATCTCAAAAAGGGAACTACATGCGCGTATTACAACTATGTCTGGTAACTAAATGAGCGGATAAATACATTTCTTAATAGGTCATATTCAAAGCCAATATTTTATGGCGGTCCCGTGCGGAGGCATTAAAATTTGCATAATCTGATTACATTCGGGAACGACATTCCATAACGCTCATTCAGTGAGATGCTCTATTTTTATCAGCCTAATCATTCATGATTAGCATTAAAGCTTTTCCAAAAAGGTACAAGAAACCTAGTTACTTGATGAAAATAAGGATTTCAAAAAAGCAGTGATAAAAGATTGCTAAAATTTTATCATAACTAAGTACATAATCTCTTAGAGGACAATTACTAGTGCTTATTCGCAAAGCGTTTTTAATCTAGGCTACAACAAAAGCCACGCCCACTTGATTACAGTTGCCAATTATTGCTTTCAGACGGGCAGACGCTTGGAAATTGCTACCTGGAAACTTACTGCAAGTACTTCATACGCAGACAGCCTGGTTACTAACCTAAAAGAACAAAAAAATGCATAGTAACCGTCTCATCCGTTCAACATGTGCCAAAGCATAACCCAATAAGTTAACATGTCTCATGAATTTCGGCTCCGATACTTTTACGACAACTAGGCTGCACTAGTAATCTCTTACACAGATCTTGTGAGATCAGATATAAAAAGTACATAAGACAAACTCATGTCATAGGCATTAGAATTTTGTAACTTTGCAAATGACAAGTGGCCTGTTTGGATCTACTCGTTGAGGGTGTGACTAATTTAATATTTCTTTCTGGGTTTCTAAATGTTAAAATAGGATACTATAATTTAGGCAAAAAACCGTGTTTGATAACTTGGTAAATATTGCGACAATGTTATATTATACCTTTCTTTTTTGTTTTATTGGGTTTCAACCTACTTTTTTCTTCTAATACCAAAAATCAATAAAAGAAGAAGAAAAAGAATAAAAAAAACCACAGCCCTAAGAAATATATAACTAGTTCATGTTTCATGTCTGGCTTACAAGTTACCCCGGAAGCCATCACTTGTACCGGAAACTCAAAGATTGCGCAAAGGAATTTCAACGTCATGTTATGTAATACAACGTTATAGCCGAGTGCTAGAGCGATGACCTCGTATTTGTAAGGGCAAAAGCCGACCAATCTGAAAATGGTTAACAGAAACAGTTGAAAATCAAGATAAGGGCGTGAGGCAAGAAAACTCATTTCTGTCTATAAAGGACTTGTTCAGAACAGAAGACTCTACCGCTCTGGCGTCCTGCCTACCAAAATTTCTAACTATAGTCGTTTCGGTTAATTAATAAATTCATCTAAATCACAAGAGCAAGTCAGGATTCATAATAATTTTCAAGGTTGTTTTAGATAAAACTAACATACATATATATATTATATCTCTATATGGGAAGCGATTAGTTATTTTTATTTTAACAAGTAAGTGATATATACATATACATATCCATACATATATATATATATATATATATATATATATATATATACACATTATATATATATATATATATATATGATATATATATATATATATCTATATATATATGTATGTGTGTATATATATACAATAGATAAAACTAATATACATTTATACATTATGTAATTATTGATTGATTCTATTGTTACTAAAACTGACGTTATTATATGGACATTTGTGTGTATATATATATATATATATATATATATATATATATATATATATATATATATATATATATATATATATACACACACACACACACATGTCTATATATTAACGTCAGTTTTAGTAACTATAAGCAAATATTACATAATGTATATATATATATATATATATATATATATTATATATAATATATATATATATATATATATGATATATATATATATATATATATAATATTTAATATATAAAATATATATATATATCTATATAATAAATATATATATATCATAATATAATATATATATAACTTACTGGCTAAACAAAAATAACTAATCGCTTCCCATGTTGAAAATTGTCAGATTCTTCTTACTCTCTGCACCCTAGTGCCTGGTGTACCCTTGATTCCGGAGATAAAGGGAATCTTGCTGTTTTTCTAAGTAATCGCGGGATATCATAAATAAGTCGGGATAAGCGGTAGACAGGACAAGACTGAAGAGGAATGACCACAAGTCTTCTTTGGGAAAAAAAAAAGGAGGAATAAACGTGGATATATTCATTAAAATAGAAAAAATATAGCTACATTAATGTCATTTTTTTAATATTTGGTCCTTTTAAAAATAATATAGCGCCAATAAGCGCAATTCTTTTAAACTCTGCAAAAAGCACTTGTGAAATCATGAAATAGATGTTAACTATTTGCGACCCCAACGGTCGTCAGTAATTATGTCACAGCGCCCCCCCTCCCAAAAAAAAAAAAAAATGCCCTTTTCTTGACTATTTTTTTTTTCCGTCGCCCGAACGCGATCTCCGAGCGTGCTTTATCTGCTGATTAAGCTGAAACGAGAATAAAATTCACACGGGGCACCTTGCCCAGAGTAGTAAATAAGCCCCCTTCCATAACCTCCCCCCCTCCCCCTCTCTCTCTTTCTAACCTACATCAGGACTAACGAGACTGGTCTACTTTCTATGTGCCACATCCCCTACCCTGTCCCTTAATATGCCAAGCATCCCACTCATTCCGACAGCACACATTGCCAACATCAACAATGGGGCTGGTGTATGTGGCTGACCTTGCGCTAATGAGATCGATATTGAGGACCCAATTTTTTTTTTTTTTTTTCAATCCGGACCGTCCACATTCCAAGTGACAAAGAATTGACGAAAGGATAATGTTAAAGTAACAGTGAATAATTAACGCTAATTCTCGCAATTCTTCAATTTTCAAATGATTTTGTTACAATTCATCCTTTTGATTTTCGTTTTTACGTCTTTGATATCTCTTTACTTTGATTTAAGTATGGAGAATTATGGCTGGTGAATGTGGCTAACCTTGCGCTAGCGAGATCGATATTGAGGTCCCAGTATATATATATATATATATATATATATATATATATATATATATATATATATATATATATATATATATATATATATATATATATATATCTACTACATACGAAGAATCCGGGCAGTCCACATCCCACCTAATAGAGAACTGACGAAAGGATACTGCTAAAATAACAGATTAATTAATAGCGAATTAACATTTACTTTTGAAATTATTTTCTCCGAACTCTTCTATCTTTGAAAATTTTCATGTAAATCGTTCGTTCGATTTTCGTTTTTACTTCTTTTATAGCTCTTTTTTCAAATTTATTCAAGTCTGCAAGAATACTAACTTTCACCAATAAATATCATATTGATACAAAAATGGCTAAAGAAATCAGTTTCTTGCTTTCGTCTTTTAAAAGTACTTTGTAACTTACTAACACCAACGAGCGAACTTAAAATATACCTTTGCTAATAAAAGACACTACTTACATTTTTGTATAATGTTTTCACCACTAAAAATGAATACTCTGTGGGTTAAGTTGATTTGTTTAGCAAAAGTAAAAAGCACAAAAAATACTCAATAAAAATTTATATAAAGATATCCAAAGGTCAAAAGGCACAAAATCGAAAAATATTTAAAAAGGGAATTTTACCAGTTACATTCACGTTTTAGAATTTTTTCATAAAAGTGAAAAGGTGAAAATGTCTTTGAATAAAGATATTCAAAGTCTTTGAATAAAGATATTCAAAGACTAAAAGGTATAAAATCCAAAAATAATAAAAGAAGATAATTTTATCGATATAAATAAAGATATTGAATACCCAAAAGGAACGAAATCTAAAAACAATTCAAGTAAGGAATTTCAACAGTGACAGTCACTGTTTTAGAAACTCTCAGAGAAGAACGTTAAGAGGTTAATCAATAAATATAAATAAAAATATAAAAAAAAAAACACAGAGCACAATATCTGAAAATAATTCAAGTAAGTAATTTTAACAGTGACATTCATGTTTTACAAACTCTCAGAGAAGAACGTGAAAAGGTTAATCAATAAATATAAATAGAGATAATGACAAAACCAAAAGGCACTAAATTTAAAAATAATTAAAGTTAAAAATAATTAAAGCAAGGAATTTTAACTGTAACATTCAATGTTTTACAAACTTTAAGAAGAGAACGTGAAAAAGCTAATCAATAAATATAAATAGAGATTCTAAAAAAACAAAAGGAACGAAATCTAAAAATAATTCAAGTAAGGAATTTCAACTGTAACATTCACCGTTTTAGAATCTAAACTCTCAGAGAAGAACGTGAAAAGGTTAAGCATCTCAACACGCCAAGTAAACATGTTCATCGAGAAATCAGCACCGTCATTGCTGCATGTTCTCTATAACCACATGGAAATAAAAATCGTGATCTTTCAGCTGTAATTAACAAATTCTTTTTGTTCGTCTATCAAGGCAAGACATCTGCAATCTTATTCAGTCTATCTTTCATATAAAAACAAAAATCCAATCTATTTACATCTTAAACCAGTGTTCGGCTCCGTGTCAGTCTTCATCTGTGAAAGATCAAAGCAGGTGAGAGAGAGAGAGAGAGAGAGAGAGAGAGAGAGAGAGAGAGAGAGAGAGAATCGGCACTAAGTGAAGCTTGGCAAACAAAAACTGAACGGTAAACATTTGTGTACTTCCTTCGAGTCAAAACACAGAAGTCACCCATCTCTCCTCACCTCAACAGAGAGAGAGAGAGAGAGAGAGGAGAGAGAGAGAGAGAGAGAGATCAGGAAGACACCTGCTTGTTTTTCTGCTGCTTCTCACATCATTCATCCTCCCGAATGATGCGCAATTAAAAAGGACTTCAAAAGGATGAGTATGAGACTCATTCTTGTGTACTCACCCAGCAGCTTCCTCTTGGTTTTATCTTTCTTTTCTTGCTCTCATCCAAAAACGAAATAACGTTTCACGAGTCAAGTTTCTTTTTAATTAACGTCATGTAATACTTTCATTCTACAGTGATCCTATATTTTTCTCGTGCCACCAATCTTTCCCAGTATAATCTTTCTACAGTATACTCTACTTATTTTCCTGTCTCCGTACTACACAGAAATATGGAATTATTTCCATATATTTTTTTCGAATAATTTTGCACCTATATTAACATTCTTCACGGACATATTGATTAATTATTATGTAGAGCAGTGATAAAAAAAATTATTATCTCTTCCATCACTTATAAAAGATGTTTTAGTTTTACCAGACTAAGCTGATTAACAGCTCTCCTAGGGCTGTCCCGAAGGATTAGATATCTTTATGTGGCTAGAAGCCAACTGGTCACCTAGCAACGGGACCTACAGCTTATTGTGGGATCCGAGCCACATTATATCGAGAAATGAATTTCTATCACCAGAAGTAAATTCCGCTGATTCCGCGTTGGCAGAGCCGAGAATCGAACTTCGGACCACCGAATTGGTAGCAGAGCGCGAAAACCCCTATTCCAACGAGGAACTTCCATTTGCTATAGAATAACCTCAAACATACATATTTACAGGTTCAGAATACCAAATAAAAACTCTAGTATATAGTGCTTAGGAAATTCATCCTCGAGTGGAATATTGGCAAAATATAAATGAACTATTTAGTAAAATCCTTATAAAGACAGAAACTTGACACAATTCACCTTGATCTCTGAACCTTTGAAGATAAACTTCCTAAAAACAAGCAACTGTAATTCGACAATGCCAGAATATATATATATATATATATATATATATATATATATTATATATATATATGTATATATATATATATAAATATATATATATATATATATATATATATATATATATATATATTATATATATATAAATTCAATGAGAAATCAAAATTTTAAAGCAAACGGAATTCACGGTAAAATGACTTAATTAAAATGTGATATAACAAACAAATATACACATATACAAAGTATACATATATAAGTATATATATATACACACATATATACAAAGTATACTATATATATAGCCTAAGTATATATCATTAAGTATATATATATATTATATATATATTATATATATAAATATATATATAATTATATATATATATATATAATATATAACGCAAAAAAAAAAAGACAGAAGAAACGGAGCTTGAAAATATTATGACATCTCTTAAACATAAAAACTTTTCAACAGAGTCACAAAAAAAGAAAGAAAAAAAAAATTTCCTTCCCTACAGGAACATAATCTGACTTTAAACACATCGTCATTTTCTCCGAAATAGAGATAATCCTCCAGCGATCCCTTCTCAGAAGTAAAGAAAACAAGGAGGAAAAAAGTAAGTTCCTTTGAGGAAAGCATTCATCACGCGATGCCGTATTTCTCACAGCCGAGATAGAAGATCAAAATAGAAAAAAAAAATAGGAATAAAAAATAGATGGGGCCAGATTTACGCTGTAAGATAAGAAAGAGAAGAAGAGGAGACGAAAAGCGTAATAAATGTCTGTGAATAATGGTGACTGTGACTGCTATACTGTTATGACTGGCTGGATGTCATTTATAAACTGGGCCGTCTGTACGAGAGAGAGAGAGAGAGAGAGAGAGGATTTTATCCCCACTTATCAAGTTGTGACTAACGACCTCCTAAAGAGCTTACGAATCTCTGTCTCAACCTGTCGAGGATCTAATCGCATTCAGGAGTATTAAGCCGTCTGGGTGTGACTTTGCTCTAAATACTAGTTGCTGGGAAGATTCTCGTGGAGTATATATAAGTAATACATATGTATATATATATATATATATATATATATATATTACATATATTATATATATTATATATATAATATATATATATTATATATATATATATATATATCTATATATATATATAAACTGAGAGAGAGAGAGAGAGAGAGAGAGAGAGAGAGAGAGAGAGAGATTACTTAGTGAAACGCTATAACATGAGTACAAGGTCACGTTAATTACCAACTTCAAAGTTTTTTTCGCAAATCTTTATTTTAACGCTGATTAATGTAACATTCATTTTCTTGACTGATCGTGAACTAAACATTTTAAATTAAAGTAATGAGATACTACCCGGATGGGAGAAAAACTGCTCCAGATTTTAATGCACTTCATTTAGAGTCAATATGAATGAAAAAAAAAATGTAAAGTATATATATCTTAAATTAAAATAATGAGATACTACCCGGATGGCGGGAAAACTGCTCCAGATTTCAAGGCATTTCATTTAATCAGTATTAATTGAAAAAAAATAAAAAACAATGTACATTGCTCAGCGGAAGGAGATTCCATTAAATGTAACAGACAAAGTACGCGAAACACCTTTCATTAAAAGGTCATCTAAGTCGATTATCTACCCGGTCTCACACACAAACCCACTACAGCAACAGACCCTTGGAAGACCGTCATATTAAATTAGCAACTGATTACACGACACAAAGGGTACTTCAGTGTCCCCCGGACAGCGGGTAGCCGGCCTGTGCTGGACTATCAGATAAAACTGTATCGGGGATAGAGGCGAACAACTTTCTACCGACGCTGGTCTCAAATTGTTCATCGGAATGACACTTCCCAGCCTTGCCTTTAGACCCGTTCACCTTCTGGCTAATGGCTTCTTAAAAATGAACGTGGTATAACTTGAGACATAATACGTGATGCCGATAGTAATCAGGCTAATTGCGGCAATAACAGAATTTCAAAGAGGGTAAGTCGTACCTGCTTCAGCGAGTGGTGTCATATATCCAAAGATTTTAAACAACTAACAAATAAAGGAAAAGTTTTATTCACTTGTTCTAGGGATCTTAACTAAGACAGACTATATTCCAAAGAAACGGTGAAAAAAAGAAGCAATATTAAAAAGAGGCTAGGAGAAAAAGAGAAGCCACCTGTATATTATCCTCACATCTTTCCAGAGATTTTAAGCTGCTCACAAAAAACGGGAAAATGTTATTCATGAGTTCTGAGAAATGTAAATCTTACCTATATATAGACCGTGAAACCAACGAAGAGAAAGAGAAATAAGTAACATTAACAGGAGGCTTGCTCAAAAGAGAAACCATACACGTACTGACGTCACGTCCTCCCAAATGTTTTAATGAGGAAATATCGGTGGATTTACGAGAGAAAACCACCTTCTGTTACAGAGCATTAACTAACGTGTCCGACGTCAAAAATGACTGAAGAACTGCGAGGTGAAGGAGAGGTATATGACTTTAATGCCTCTTGGCGTCCAGAATTCTTATGTAAATTGAAAAGGTAATCTAGCAAACACTAATGAGGTAGACCAAGGCTAAGTCAGACAGTTACATGGCAGAACCTTGGGAAAATCGATGTGGATTTCAAGAACCACCTTTCTAATGGGAACAACTTTACAATTTTATGGATGTGCGAGTTCATAACGACTAATATCCCAATAACCAGATACAAAGACTGACTTTACCATTAATTACCTATTTATTTGCTTTTAACCATTATGAATGATTGCATCTTCAAATATTAACGACTGGCATTTAATAGATAGACTTTGGTTACAGCCTCAAATTCAAAGCAGCCGCAAATTCAAAAAAGTTCATAAGGATTACGAGTCGGCTGAAGCGTGTACCTAAAAAGAGATCAGTAGAGACACTGAGTTTCTTTGATGGAAAAAAAAAAAAAAATCGCATGTATTTCCGATCAGTGCCAGACATAACATCTGGTGCTTCTGATGACAATCAATCCAGAGAGATAGAGAGAGAGAGAGAGAGAGAGAGAGAGGAGCGAGAGAGGAGGGGGTTAGAGGAGCAGTGTAGGAGCGAAGGATGGGGGGAGTGGAGGGTGGAACTATAGGGACCCCATATCTACAGACCCTACCGCAATCGTATTCCCGATGGGACTATTTACTACCCAGTCCCTCTTCATAGGTATTTATTCTCGTCCGCCAATGATTCCTATCGGCAGAGGAGAAACATTCCATTCATAGCATCAGAATCACCTGAGAATCACCTGCTTTTAACACCTGTCCGGGCTATCTAATCACCTGGCCACGCTTCCGACGGCAAAAAAACTATTGCTACTCTTAAATTCTCTAACCTCATTCCTACTTCTGTATTAACAGGTCAAATTGGATAATGCTTCTCGAGTAAAAAAAAAAAAAAAACTTCCAAGAGGATATTAGTCGAAATAATCTATAATATACTCGTAGTTTACTTCTTGGCGATGGTCGAAACAAAGGCTATGCGGCTGACACATTAAACAGATGAACGCGACCTGCAAGTCACCTGAAAATTACTGGCCGAAATATGTCGGCAGTTCTTGGCATAACTACAAAGGAGTAAGCGCTTATTTCCTTTGGTCTCCTGCTGAAATGTTTTAGGTATTTGGGCCTTTCATTATCTAGAAAGTCAAGAAAAATATATTATTTATATTTATATATATAATACATATTTGTTAATGCATATAATTATATAATTAAATACTTATATTTTTTTACTATATCGAATTCTAGCTATGTAACTACACACACATACACGACATTATATATATATATATATATATATATATATATATATATATATATATATATATATATATTATATATATATATATATATATATATATATATATATATATATATATATATATATATATATATATATTATTCGAGCTACAAATGTCCTTTGATATCTTATTCGCTCTACCTCGGTATGGATATATTTTCATATATGTAAACCGAAGGGGAATTTTTTAGTTAATATATATATATATATATATATAATATATATATATATATATATATATATATATATTAAGCAAGAAGAAGAGAACGTAAATACAATGTCTATGTGTATATATATATATATATATATATATATATATATATATATATATATATATATATATAAAATATTACGTACATTTTTTTCAGACCCTTAAAAAGACTTAAGATTAAAACATTCGGTATCTCCAAAACTTTTCTTAGCGCAGATTGTCCACACCTGAAAACCCTCAGTAAAACAAAAGGCCACGAGTTATGGTCAAAAACCATTCATGGTAGAATGGGGATTCAATACAGCAATCGGAAGAGAGAGAAAAATGTATGGACGCTCAATTATAGATCTCCTCCCCAAATGTGTATTCCATTATCTCTCTTTCGTCTCATTTGCATTTCCACCTCCTGTTCTGGTTTGCTATCTGCGAGTGTTTACATGCGTAAAAGTCTGTGCGCGCGCGCACGTGGGTATGTCTGTGAGCATGCGTGCGTGTTTGTCTTTGATTCGTAGTATGTAACTATGTAACATTCACCCTTTGTGTATGGCTACAGATTAGGCTCATTCTCTCTCTCTCTCTCTCTCTCTCTCTCTCTAGGACTACAAAAGCCTTCAGCTCTCTCTCTCTCTCTCTCTCTAAGGCTACTAAACCATTTAGCTCAATGAAGACTTCCAATATCTGTTGAGATTTACAATGACTTTTTATCAATGGATCAATGGCCGGCAGACAATACGAACTGCAATTAAAGAGAACAAAGAACTGGACACCATATACCCGGTTGTCCGATGAATTTGTAAACTGTAGAGCAGTGGCTCTTAACCTTGGGGGGTGGGGGGCACGTCCCCAAGGGGGAGGCGTCAGCAAATACCAGGGGAGGCGCGAACCCTAGGGAAAAATAAAAATAAAAGTTTCTAACTATATTCGTTATTCTTTTCACAAGAGAGGAACTAATATTCAGAAGTTTATGAAAAAATGCAAAGTGTCGCCTTACAACGTTACTTTGCTAGAGTCTACTACTCAAAATTACGTAGGCTCGTTGGGCTGACCATATTTTGTAATTATTGACCTCCCTTCCTATCCCTCGAAACCACTGCTCACTTATTTTTTTTTTTTCTTTAAATCTGGGAGGGAATTTTACTCAAAGATGCAAGGGGGGCGTGAAAGAAAGGACCAACTCTTAGAGTGGGTGTGGTAATAAAAAAGTTAAGAACCATTGCTGTAGAGCTGTAGAGTGAAAGAGTGAAGCTCTGTGCGAATTCAAAAGGGCTCTGAACTGCACAGCTCAGGGGTCGACTTACAAAAAATAAAACGAAACCGTTTTTCTATTAGTAATAAATTGGGGATCCAATCGGTTTCTCTCTCGTCATTTATATCTCTTTTTTTCTTAACACTTTTCCAAGAATCTGACGACTGACAACTGAATTACTACTACACAGATATTCGTAAGTTTGGGAGTTACTACTGAAATGGACCGTCCGGATTCTGAATTCAAAAGGGTTCTAAACTGCAGATCCCCGAGTTAAAAAAGGTCTTTCTACATCATACATGAGAACTTACTAATCTGTCTGAGTTCTGTCTCCCCTCCCTCTCGACATTCTTAGCCTCCTTTTCTACGAATAAAATAACTGGCTACTGAAAACTTAATTCATATCATAAAAACTGAATTAATATACTAATAGATATTCGTAAGATTATGAGGTACTAGTGACACCAATACCCAGATTCGTAGATTTTAGTGATTCATTCCCTTTTACATCTATCAATGACCGAATTAATGTGTATTAGAATATGCAGTAGATATATATATATATATATATATATATATATATATATATATATATATATATACTATACATATATAATCATATACCTTTTCCCCATGTGGAGATGGCTCTAGATGGGCAGAGCCCTCCGGGTCTCAGCAAATCATTGCTTAGGTTACCGGAGGCACAATATCAGCTATTTTCGGATATGGCATCAAAGACTCCGCCAGTCACTAACTCTTCCCCCAGCCCCCCACCCCCCTAGAACTCTGATCTCTCGATGGTGAGGTGCAGTCACTAACCTTTTTATTATATATGTATATACAGAGATAAACAATAGGCTATTATGAGGAATATGACTTCTGTTAACATAAGCGATAATACAAAACGGATGCCTGCTAAATGCTAATTCCATTATTAATCGTTAGCATATGCAATTAACTAAGCGAATGCATGAACAGATAAGGCTCTCCTAATCATTCCTGTACACCTAATTAAAACAACCTCATACATATGATCATTACTGTTTGTTGGCAATGAAGTTGTCATTCAAGAAAAAAAAAATGTTTTTTTTTTATTTGTTATTCTATTAGATGCTACTTTCAGCGAGGGCCTCTCGCTTCCTCGTACGTCACAACTGGGGTCACTTAAGATAATCCTCTTCTGTCCAGATGAGCGACCCAAAACTGTCCACTTCGAATGGCCTCGGCACCATTATGGGATAAAATATACGTCATTGTTAGCAGAGAGAGAGAGAGAGAGAGAGAGAGAGAGAGAGAGAGAGAGAGCGCTCTATCGTGCACAATCAAGTCTTAAAAATTCTATCGTGTAGAGTATAGGACTTACATTGGAGAGAGAGAGAGAGAGAGAAGAGAGAGTGAGAGAGAGAGAGAGAGAGAGAGAGAGAGAGAGAGAGAGAGGGGGGGGGGGGGGGGGGGGGGGTTCAAGCACCTTAAGTAAAACCATTCCCTGTCAAGAAAGACTGAATTTCACAAATGAGAACAGAATGATATTGAATCCAATTCAATAAAAAAAAGAAAGAAAGAAAATAAAACTGAATTCTCAAGGATGGTCCTAAATAATTTCATTTAAACAATAAAGTACTTCACTACTGATACTCCACGGTTATTTTTTTTCAGGAAAACCGGCATTAAAATTCGTTGTTTCAAATATTTATTCAACTTGAGAAATCCCAAAACTGAAGACCAAATATATGAAAAAAACAATAATCCACATATCGTTTCGAAGCTTCATGTTCCCTCTTCAGGAGGAGAATTACCCTTCCGAAAACACATGCGAATTTTTAAAAATATATTCGCTCTCCAATTCTTGGTTTTTCCCAGTTTTATAAATATTCAACGTTCGATACTGATCATCGTTCACACAACTTCAGATCGTTACTCAGAGCAAATCGTAAATGACAAATTCTACGAGTTTATACCCAATGTACGGATTGTCTGAACCTATGAGCTTGTGCTCTAGGGAGAAGCAACCACTGGCTAGCCACATGTAAGTCGTTGCACTGTAAACAATCTACAGCGACGGAGATACCTGATTTGCCAGCACGAATGGCTTTATCTTTTAAGCCTCTATTAACCGATTTTTCCACAACAGAAAAAATGAAATCGACCAGTGCCTTTATGCATAGCCTTTTACTCTCAACACTTTAAGGACTTTTGCCACTCTCTCTTCTCGGCACTACAGAGACTCTCTCTCTCTCTCTCTCTCTCTCTCTCTCTCTCTCTCTCTCTCTCTGCATAGAAACAAATACAGTAAATTTGCTTTACAAGCGATAAGGCCTACGTTACCTCAGCTTATTTGTACGAAGAATAACGAACTGGACATGTCTCCTCAAATCCAGTTTATCTCTTTTGAGCTAAGGAATGAATAAAAAAAAATTGGTATTAAGGTAGGCTTATACGAAGTAGTCCCTTATTCCATGGAGTGGAACCATTCGAGATAATTCTCTCTCTCTCTCTCTCTCTCTCTCTCTCTCTCTCTCTCTCTCTGCAAAACAACGTCACTCTATTTGTACATCACGTAGGGGTCTAGTTACTGTTTTATAAGTTTTGTAACTTTATTTTCCATTTCGAATGTCCGATATCTCAGTCTTTGTATCATATGCTAACCTACCCTAGGCTCGTCGAATAAATGGTGAAATTAATACAAATTTTTTTCTAATAGGATTCCGTTTTAAGTTGACTGATATCAAACTATTCTCCTTTAGAAGGTACTACATGGCTTCTTTACTTCTAAACTAAATATATATATATATATATATATATATATATATATATATATATATATTATATATATATATATATATATATATATATATATATATATATATATATTAGTTATTATTACAATCTTTATTACAATTAATGAAAGTAACAGCAAACACGAATACACTGGTTGGCCAGACCATGTACGAACAAACTAAAAGAGACAGCGAGCCGACAACAATAAGAGATTAGTGATAAACAGCTTACTTAAGCAAATGACTCCAGCCAAGAAAATACGGGAGGGAAAAAACCGGATAAAAAAATTAATCCCCTTATAGACGGCTGCTCGTAAGCCCCTCGCACTGTCAAAGTATTCTAAAAATCTTTCCTTTTTAAGCAGGATTTGGTCGGGAGTACGTGGGTATGGCGACCTTGCGCATGGATTTTAGGGTGTGACAATATGAATGGAAGAAAGGTATTAACACCTACCTGGGCAAAACACCTGTGAATGAACATTCAAGGAAGGAGAGGAGTAAAATAAAAGATAAACTAACACAGCCTTCGCTTGAGATGTTCTTCCTGATTGTACGTGGGAGTATCCAAATCGGTAATGAAAGATAAAATAAAATATATAGATTTTTGAACTAGATATCTATAGTTCTGCTAACATGTTCTTACTCTTCAAAAAATGAATAATCTGAACTAAAGAAATTACATAGAAACTCACTGGTATTTTATTAAGCACTTTACCAATTTCTTTCATATCGGAGGGTTTGCAAACACTTAACGAAGTCCTATACCTAGAAAGTCTCATGCAAAGCCGTGCTCGTTTAGGGCAGTTTAGTCTTGTTTGGCCTTTCCACTACGATAAAATAACACTACAAACAGGTCAATTGTCAGAAAAAAAATATTTGTTCGTACGTATCCATAGTTTAACGTTAAAAAATTTACCATTCACTTTCCCTGTGCGGGTGCTAAATTGGAATTCTTTCTCTTAAAAAAACAAACAAATAATCTGAACTAAAGAAATTACATACAAAAAACAAAGGTATTTTCTGAATCACTTACCCAATTTCTTTCAAAGTGGAGGGTCTTATATCACATACAAATGTTCAATAACTTCTAAGTTTCTGGGGTCTTCACTATCATAAAATAACACCAAGATCAAATCAATTAACAGAAGCCAAAGAAGTTCAAGAAGAATAAAAAAAAACCTAATGAGGAACCCACCTACAATAACAAACGGTGAAATATGATGACCATACACTACGTAACCTTATGATAAATACAACTGAATTGGCACCATCAAGATAAAGAGATGCCAGGACAATCAATATAAAGAGAAAAGAACTCTCACTAATTCCTGTCGACAGGAGCACTTGCCTGCCTGAATCTATCTCATATTCATTTGCCAGAAGTGACAGCCATCTGTCCGAGGAATTTCATTTATCAAGAAGTGTGCCAAATCAACTCCCATTCGCGCACGAGTGCACTCACACATAACTTCAACAACCTACATGGCAAACTAGAACTGACTTCCCGTTAAGGTTAAAAAACGTATTTGCGTCCAAGTATATTGTCAAATGTGGTCAATGATGAAAAAGTCAGTAACTGGAGTTTCATTAAAAGATAGTTGAGCAGCCTTTATACAGATACACATAATATGCGTAATATCGTTTAATGTACACAATTCAGTGGCTTTTACACTTTCACAAATTATATATATATTATATATATATATATATATTATATTATATATATGTATATATGTGTGTGTGTGTGTGATCACATCACCGTTATTCATATATACATTAAGCTCCAATCGTCCTTTAATATCTAATTCGCTCTACCTCAGAATTAATATATTTTCATATATGAAAACATATTAATTCTGAGGTAGAGCGCATTAGATATTAAAGGACATTTGTAGCTTAATGCGTATATATATATATATATATATATATATATATATATATATATATATTACATATATATATATATATAATATATATATATATTATATATATATATATATATATTATATATATATACTATATATATATATATATATATATATATATATATATATATATATATATTAATAACAGCGAAATTCACATACTAATAATATTGATGAACAGAGATACTTCTACAATTTTTGTAATGCGAGTGTATATTCCTTAACCAAATTCAAATCCTCATGATATCACCATGATCTATTAATTAGGATGTTTACCAGAAGCGCCATGATTTGCAATATACGAGAAATAAACACCATTGTTTTCCTTGATGCATTAGTCAGCTGGATCGATAATTGAGGGAGATGGAGGACATAAATGAAATTCGATTAATTTCCAGACTTCATCAAGGAGGCTGCAGTCAAAGTCATGATTAATATTCGCCAAACAGAAGAAAACAGTAAACAGCCCCAGGAGACTTTTGACGCTAATTTCTATTCATCATCCTCATATTAGATGCTAATATATTTGTTAACACGATTCACTAAAGCAACAATGCAAGATGTTACCAGTCCGGTTTTTACGTCCGCTTTTCGGGATGAGTCTGCGAGCTCTGCACCTTCTTTATGGACGTTGCATTCGTCTAATTATGTATATTTCATCAAGCGGTTAACTCACTCTATAGGCCAAGAGAACATGTGAGTTTTCAACAGAGCGTGTCCTCATGCTTGGTAGACAAGACTTACTATACTCGGTTTTTTCCATCTGTCCACCCGCCTGTGGTGTTTGCATTTGGTAACACTGCGTCCTGGGCTTTAGATAGTTACATTCAGCTTACATTCAATAACAATAATAATATCCTATTTCGAATATTAACGGTGTAATTCGCATACAAGTAAATTATTAAAACACTTTTCAGTTGCAAATGTACACCCAGATATAGCGTAACTATCTAAAGCCCGGGACGCAGTGTTACCATACGCAAACACCACAGGCAGGCGGACAGATGGAAAAAAACAGAGTATAATCAGATTAAGTAGTCCATTTATTATTGGTATTATTACAGACGGGTGAATTTTATGAGACAAACCTAGAATACCACGTTTGGACGGCAAGTTTCCATAGAACCGAACGCAAAAAGTTGAAACATAAAGAATATATATAAACAAAAACGGAGTAAAAAAAAAAAACTTGAAAAATGGTGCAAGGTGCTTTAAAGTAGTATTACGTACATCCTCATAATCTTATGAGCATGAATAATATTGCTAAAATGGTCACCCTACAGCTTCTCATACAATGAAATGGAATACTTCTAGTCTGGAGCAATGTCAGAAAGTGAACGTTACCATTTTGTACAAACGTGAGTAAAACACACTAATAGTTGAGAGGCATGTGATAATATCCATTCAAGATATTCCATACCTACGGAAAAAGTTATGATGAGAAATTTTTGGCATCAGTGTTTGAAAGACCTAAACGACCACTTTCAGCAATGCTGACGGTAAATGACCTGGGAGGATGTTGGCATCCACAGAAAAAGCAGAGCTTTTATTATGGTATGACAGGAGTTCTGAAGCAAGTGGTATTAAGATCATCTCCCTTGAAAAAGAAAAAAAAAACTTTCTGGCAGCACCAGAAGAAATATTTTCAAACACCATGTAATAGAAAGTTTGTAGTCGAGGCTTACACCAACTACCTTCACTTGCTCAGACCCATAAAGAACAGTGTTACCTAGGCAAAGCAAATCAGTAGAGCTGGAGGCTTGTACGAGATCGGCTAATCATAAAGTCAAGTTTAGTTGGACTTCACCCCATGGCCCACTGACTATACTAAATTATCCGTTATAAATCTCCGTTGAGGCTAACAGCATATTCATTTTGGGTAGATCTATAATCAGGAGAGGTGCATTATTTACATACTGTGCTATGTTATTGTCTAAGCCAAGCATCTGGTCAGTAATAAATGCTAAAAACAGTAAAGGCTCCACAACACTTCGCTGGAGCATGCCAGACAAGATAGGTCTAGGCTCACTGAAAACACCGTCAACAACAAACTCAGTGAATACCAAGTACATAGTTTTCGACACCTTATCATTAATTTGAACAAGCGTGGTTTCGGATCCATTTATCCACGTTGTTTTGGATGCAAATAGTTAGGTACAAAAGGTCATCACGGGTAACTAACTGCTACCAAGAGGTATAATGGCTGTGAGGAAGCTAGGTTTTCATATTCGACTTAGTTCTATAAGGACATAAAGATCAACATTTCAGCGACCTTCGAGAGCACTGGAAAGCTAAAAACTGGTTAGTAATCATTGCAATCAGCATGCAACCCCTTTCAACAGGTATCATATTACATGATTTCCGTTCATCTGGAAAAATAATTACTTGGAAAACAGAAATAAAAAATCACCTGAATTTGGGAGAAATGGCTCCGTGTAAGAAAGAAAAAGAAAAAATTAATGGCCACAAACCTGATCTTCCTTAAGCCATTTGCCAGGATTTTCTCGGGTAACAATTGCCTGGAATAGTTAACGAACGCCAGGAGAAAGCAGGAAGCAGGTAACATAAAACCATAAAAGATGAGGAAGGAATTTAGAATGTTAATTGAAAAATGACGCAATGCTAACTGGTGATTATAAAAAAAATTAATGCTTTGTAAGAGTAAAAACATAAGAAAAATTCGAAAATTATGAGATAATAAAGGTCATTACGAACAGTCAATGAAAGTTTTTATGGATGGTTGGAGAATGGAGATAACTGAAAATTACACGTCCATGAAAGTAAATTCTATAAAAGGTAGAAAGAAGTGAATCAGACTAGATGAGAGAAACAAGGAAGCCGAACATAAGTCTAGTTTTGATAAAATACCGGTTTCATGTCAGAGTTATCGAACTTCTTCATGGGACGGATAAACATTCACTTCATCAATTGTTACCCCGCATAAGCAACTCCATAAGAGTTAGCGTTACGTTACAATGGTGAGAGGAGCCTGTGTATAGGCAGCCATCAGAGTGGAGGTGCAACATGAACCACCCGGTTGGCATAGGTCTACAATGAAATGATCTTGAAAGCAGTAATTTTATATTTGTTAGAGGAATATTGGATTTTCATAAAAAACAATTATTGGCTTCTGTCGTATAACACCATATTTTCGAGCGACGTAATAAGTCCTTGTCAATTCATTACACCTACTTTCTGGGTAATACATAATATATATATATATATATATATATATATATATATAATATATATAATATATATATATATATATATCTATATATATACATATATATATATATATATATATATATATATATATATATATATTATATCTATATATATATGACTCACATGACTTTTTTCAAGACTGGCCCTTAGACTAAACAAATTCGACGGCCCTAGTCTGAGATATTCATTGCTTGAAGAAATTTAATTATTTATGGCTTTTTGCCAACCAAAAATAACAAAATTAGAACAAGAAGGCACTAGTAGTCTATGCTTCAGAGAAAGTAGTAGTACTGCTGTTTATTTATTCTTTAAATAAACAGTGGGTAATATTCTGTGTAATAAAACTGAGGAATTTTCAGAAATTTGCTAATTTATTTAAAAATTTCAAATTCCCAATAAATTTATAGTAAAATAAAAAATTTAGATTAATAATGTTCTCCTCCATAGTCTATCAAACTTCACTTGAAATAGAAATTTTATGAGACTTCTCACTAAGCTCTTAAAAAAGCAACTGTTACATGCGATGCTCTTCCAGACCAGTGCACTGCAGGTCTAATTCATCTTATTCCTACAGCTTAGGGGTCCAATTTCACTACATTACATAAAGTCAAGGTCAGCACACAGATTCATCAACTATTTACCGAAGCATGGACAATAATAAAAAAAAAATGATGCGACCACCAACTTACTCGGGACGTGTGCAAGATTTTCCCCTCACGCGTAAGTTGTACACATTATATTCCTAACTTCGTAATTAATACTCATACATAGTACTACTTACAATAACAATATAAATCAAATGAATAGGGCACAAATTAAACACGTTCATATTATATTCTCAGTTATAAGTGGAAACACAAAATAATCGCACAGAGACAGCCTAAATTCAGTACACCAAACAAATTAAAATGTGCTCAAATCTACGTTCAAATAGAGACTTGTACCAACGAAAATTAAAATAAATACGCTATATTTTATTAGAAGAAAACAAAACTAAAGAAATAAAGGGGAAATGAAAATAAACAAAAACAACGTCTTAGGGGATCATGAGCTAGGCGAGGAGAGAGATTTAAAGGGTCTCTGTGATACTCAGAGGATGTCCTTGGGTCCTGTGGATGTTTCGATTCAGGTGATATGGATAGAGGATCTCCCCACTGTGTACTGATTGAAAGTTTCACTCCTTTAATACATAATACCTCGAGTATAGAATTTAGGCCGAAGGCCAAGCTCTAGAACCTATAATGAGATCATTCAGCGCTGAAAGGGGAAATTGAGAGTAGAAAGGTTTGAATGGTTACATTGTGAATCAGTCGTTATGAGAAGGTGGAAAGTAAGATGAAAGAAAGATAATATGAAAGGAGGTACAGTCAAAGGAATGAAAGGGGTTACAACTAAGGGCCAAAGGGACGTTGCAAAGAACCTAAAGTAATGTCTACTGCGCACTGCATGAGGTGCACTGATGGCATTAACCCCCTACGGGGAATACCTCGAGTACTGGAGGAATCCGAGTTAGATTCTAAGTGAAGTATTTCGGTTTCCTAACACAAGTAGCTCCCTTGACCGACGAGGGCAGTGCCACTCAATGGCACCGTCTTGAAACTGCTGGCACATCTGTCTTCTCGACTACGTGAGGTCCACATTCCTCATTTTCATGATGCGTTTACACACTTGGTCGGTCCTCTCGAGCCTGGCTGGAAGGGCGGTTGTTCTGAAGAACTAGGTGTGTTTGTTTGTTTGTTTGTATGGTGTTTTTACGTTGCATGGAACCAGTGATTATTCAGCAACGGGACCAACGGCTTTACGTGACTTTCGAACCACGTCGAGAGTGAACTTCTATCACCAGAAATACACATCTCTCACTCCTCAATGGAATGGCCGAGAATCGAACCCGTAACCACCGAGGTGGGAAGCAAACGCCAAACCAACCACGCCACTGCGGCGCTAAGAACAACTAGGTGTGACATCTCTTTTGATGTATGACGGTTTCTGTATGACGCTTCGTAGCGCCACCAGGTGGCAGTTACAGTTTCTTCGAAGGTTTGTACGTCTATCTTCGCTATATGCTCTGCTAAAATTACAAGCAGCTCAGGAGTGACAATTGAGGTTCTGCTGATAATCGCTTCACTATATTTATATATAAAAATGACCCCAAAACGACCAGTACTTTATTTTTGTTCATGGGTAAATCTGTGCCTATAGTAGATTCACATCAACCGTTCACTTGATGTCTAGGCCAGTCCCTTACGACGCTGCTGATTGGCTATTGATAAGCCAGTCACAGGGCTGGAAACTCTCAGTCCCTCGAGAGAGTTCACGTAGGCAGGATGTATGCTCCCCATCACCTGAGGAATACGTCTATAAAAAGTATCCCTCAGGAGAGGTGGGACATAGATCCTACCCATGTAAACTCTCCCAAGAGACAGAGTTTCCAGCCCTGTGATTGGCTTATCAACAGCCAATCAGGAGCGTCGTAAGGGGACTGGGTTAGATATCAAATGCACGGCTGATGTGAATCTACTATAGTATTCACGTGTCACTTCTGACACGTTTCTTTTAGCAACATTTGCACGCAAAGGCAATAGGATCCGTGTTTGTGCGTTAAGGTATTCGTGAATGTACTATAAAAAATTATTATATTTTACTGAACACCAGAACAGCCTCACTCCTTTGAAAATAAGGAAAACAGTCGTTTGAACTCTCAGACCGTTTTGCTCAAAGCTGCTTTACTAAGCTGTGGGCAGTTCTGAGATCACGAGTGATTCTGTTTATTTCGAGACGAAAGTGTGAAATTGTTTCATATCCCAGAAAAATGTGACAGAAGAAGTTTTTATGACCTGCTTATCAAGATTTGACACAAATATCTCCCAACTTACTTCAAAGCTTTCATTACGGTCGTAAGAGGACACAATTTGGCAAACTCTTCTTATATATAATCATTCTTTTTCACTGTATTGAGAGTATCGGAAATGTAGTATATATACTTTTTATTCTGCTTCTTCTTTGGGTTTCAAAAGAAGTAATTATAAGCGAAAATCCAGCCCCAGTATTACGACGGTTGGTTGCAATTTTAAAGTTGTAATCATGATTTTTTTCTTTACATACAGTGATCTTTGCAATTTAATTATTTTGCTTGTCAATTGATTTATACTTTCATGTTATTGATTTCATCTCACTGTTTGCACTTTATCACCGTTCATCGAATTTGTTACCTTTTTACTTTGAAAGACTGATAATGAATATAATAAAATCCTACTCTATAAAAACAATTTCACGATCTCATATTATGTCTAAAAGGATTAAATTGACAATTATAGTGGATATTCATTTTCATAAATGTTGAATTAAAGCGAACAATAGAAATAAAATAATTAATGAATATATATTGTTCAAATAAACATGCCTGCTGAAAGCAAGTACATTTGTGTTAAAATGTGGCTAACAATAATTCTCTCGTTAATCTACAGAGCAATATACGTTACAATATATATATATATATACTATATATATATATATATATATATATATATATATATATAATATATATATATATATATATATATATCCATAGCCTGACTGAGGTGAACTGGTCGTAACTTATAAAAAGTGGCTTTGCCTAACTAGAAATATTAATTGATTGACATACCCCGCAAACATGATCATTCTGGTGGCCACCTTAAAGGGAATATAGTTTTTAATACATGGATAACCTGAAGAGATTTTAATTCAATTTCATTCTCTCACTAGCTATTGTATGACGGTCACTGATATCACATGTCACATCCGCAGTATGAAAATACGCTCCGAAGTCAGGTTCTCAAACTTATATAAAGTGGAAGATGTCTTTTATGAGAGCTGGGATGTTGCCGAGACAAGGTTCCTGAAATTCATTTGAGTCGATGCGACCACCCTTCGCATCAACCAATAAGAAATTTAGGCTACAAAGCCGAGTTCTGGATCGCTTTCGGCCAATCAGCGCTCAGGACAGAGACAAGGGGGAACTGGAGATGCTGGACAGGAAAATGAAAAGATCCAAAAAATAAATGAAGGCTACAAAGGTGGAATCTGGAGAAAACCCCACAGTTGTGCTTTGAAGTAAGTCACAGAAGCTGGGTAGTAAGATGGATGGAAGGTAAAAGTCAATGGCTAAAAAGAATGGATGCATTTAGGGGCCGATGGAACGATGCAAAAGATCTATAGTAATGCCTACAGAGCACCACGTGAGGTGCACTGAAGGCACGCTCCCCCTGCAGGAGACATATCATATTGAAACCGAGACTTGTTAAATAAATCCAGCAAGGGGAGGTCAGTCAGCAGACAAGGGAATGTGTCTGAAACAGAGTCCTCAGGAGAGAGAGAGAGAGAGAGAGAGAGAGAGAGAGAGAGAGAGGAAAGCTGTGGAAGCCACTAAAATGAAAGGTGTTGGAGAGAGAGAGAGAGAGAGAGAGAGAGAGAGAGAGAGTTAAGATATGTTAGTAATTTCCTCACAACACAATCTGACCATTCGACGCTCCCTTTTACTCCCAAGTACCTGAGCACCTCAAATGCCAATGCACCTTCCTGGGGAACCCCAAACTATGTATTTTTTTATCAATTTTTTTTTTAAAGAATACTTTCACTCCTTGGCATTCCCTGAAAGGAGTCTGGCCTCTCCTTTTAAGAGCTTCAAAAGACCACTTGGTATGAAAACCACTGGCCCTGGAGTCTTTTGGCCGATGTGTGGTGAGCGTCAGAAACAACAGCTGGAAGTTGTGCTAAATAAATGACAAACAAATATAATGAAACTGATTTTCCAATGCGAAAGTATTGTCAGGTAACTCAAAATACTAATACTAAAATAGGAAAACTAGGTCGTAATTTTCAACTTTTGCTTAACCTGGGTAGATAAAAAAAGGTCCATAATATTATAAATTATAAATTATAAAATTTTCTTCGATTTTTCCCCCGGGTTGTGAAGAAATAATTCTGCGGATATCATTACCCATATTCTACTTTAAAGCAACTATATTCTTAGCTTATGAACGGCACTACAATTATATAATGATGTACGTATATACATACATATATATATATATATATATATATATATATATATATATATATATATATACATATCTCTCTCTCTCTCTCTCTCTCTCTCTCTCTCTCTCTCTCTCTCTCTCTCTCTCTGTCATATATATAATATATATATATATATATATATATATATATATATATATATATATGTATACACACACATACATACACATTTAATATATACATACATACATGCATATAATATTTGCCCCATCCCTTTCTCAATCCTGGGTGGCGACACACACCAATCGACTATTTCTCTGCTCAGGTTAAGAAAGGTACTAAAAAAGGTTTAAAAAGAACGTTCCAAAACCGTTCAGACTCTTTGGAATCCAATCCGAATGCTCATGCAGTAAGCAGGTCTGCTCACAAGCGTATGCATAATATTCTATTTGTATTACATAACAAGTCCCTTTAAGGTCTTAAAGACAACAATGTAATTTATTCGATTTTCAAAAAATTATAGAAGAATATTTAGTCAAAAAAGTATAGAAGAATATTTAGAGTTCAAAGTATTCCTATCCTTGACTATTTTACAAACAGTTAGCTATTTTACAAACAGTTAGCGGATAATTGAAGTCATGTTTTTATTTACATTGCCACAGAAAACATAAAAGTAAAATTGATGAAGTATTGAAAATAGCACACATACGCCACCTGCTTTTAAGGGGGATGAGACTTGGTGGAAATAAAATTTAATGTTTGTAGGCATGTGTCTCTTTGTTCACAAGCTTTGGCGTAAGTATTCATATTACAAGAGAGAGAGAGAGAGAGAGAGGAGAGAGAGAGAGAGATAGAGAGAGCGCCCTCGCAGCTCCAGAAGCCAACTGACGAAAGCACAAGACAGGAGGGAGACAAGACATAACAATTATGAACAGAGCTCTTCATATGGAGTCCTGCTGTAAATAGGGGAGAAACGCGCTATTATATGTTCTCTCTAAGGTCTTATCTTTTTTTTCGTTCTTGCGTATTTGTTCACCAATAACACATTTTCCTTTCCATATTATTCCACGCATTATTCCCAACTCCATCCAAATTCTTTCATGCATTATTCTTATCTCCTTCCACATTCTTTTATACATTATTCATATCTCCATCCGTATTCTTTCATGTATTATTCTTATCGCCAACCTTATTCCTTCGTGCATGAACCCTTTACCTTGTAAACAATCCCTCTTAATTTTTTATCCTTCCTCAGGCATCAGTTGCTGTCTCGTGAGCAGCATTCTCAACGCTCCCAAACCTTTCTCTCCTCCCCTTTTATCTTTCCTTCCTCGCCTCCTCCTCCTCCTCCCATCATTCTTGTACGCCTTCAAATAAGGAGGGTTCCCCGCGACGAAAGCAACGAGGCGAGGGCGGCGTCTACAGGTCCCGCCGAGCTGAGGGCCCGTTGATAGAACTGATAGACTACCGACATCTCTCTCTCTCTCTCTCTCTCTCTCTCTCTCTCTCTCTCTCTCTCTCTCCGTCAATAATCAGTGGAAAAAGCATCTATTAGCATCTATGGATGCGCTAGGCAGTACTTTGTTAAACCCGTAAACTTTATAATATACATACGACTAATGTACTAAATTTTCAACTTGATCAGACATAAAAAATAAATAAAAAAATAAATAAATAAATATACAAATACATAAATAAATAAATAAAGAAATATACACAAAACTCCAGAGCAAAGTTGTTTACGTTTGAGGGCTGTGATAAAAAAAAAGTTCTAACATAACATCTAAAAGCAAATCCATAACGGTACAACTTCTCGAAATGTCACATCAGTAATCCATGGAAAAGTAAACCACTAGTCTTAATTAATTAAAGCCCACTACATAACAACTTGTACATAAACGGAAAAACGAAAAAATCCAAACCAAAGATCAGAACTCAGCCGAAAGGCCTAAATCCTTGTTATTGCTCCTTCACTCAAACAAAAGTGACACGGGTCACGAAAAGCGTGTTATCTTAAGGGGAGGCACGCTGTCTTCACTTCTAATGAGGTCAAATCATCAAGGCGATTTGGGGTCACGTTCATTAATTATGGGAGCATTCGGTGCCGCCCAAAAGGCATAACAGAAAATGGGCAAACAAAACCCCTTCTACTCTGAAGAGGAGCAAATCAACTGCTTTTATGAACAGTACTCAAGCATGAAAATAAATGAACCGCATGAAGCCACCCATGTTAATACACACACACACACACACAATCACACACACACACACACACACACACTCACTCAATCTCTCTCCAGAGAGATTAATCTCAACTCCAATCTCCTGACCCTTTTCCTCCTGCACTGTCGAAATCATCACGAGATTAATGATCGACAATATACTGTCGATGACTGGCAACACGATTTAGGATTAGCATAAACTTTACCAAAGGAGGTAATCAAGGCAATGGAGATGTTTTTACCAAAGCCCTAAGACACATTAACTTTTTTAAAAAGTACCGCCAGAGCAAATGAGTAAATTAAAACAGGAAATGAAAAGATAAACACGAAACAATGATAAATGAGAAGAGAACATCAGTCAATACAGGAGAGAGGAAAGAATAATCACAGTCTTCAAGCACCAATCTATTGAAGCAAGACTATCGCACTGACTGATAAATGGCATCGACATGTGTTTACAATTGAAGTCTCTTCTATTTAAGAAGTCTTCAGATGCAAATTAGAACTTGCTAACTGTCGTCGCAGTATTGCTTTTGCTCGACTCCAACGTCGTGAGGCTTCTTATGCCATTCTCTTTTATCAGTTGTTGTCTGGACTCAGACATTGTTTACTCAAACCCGAGTTATAATCAGTCATTCAAGGAATCATTCCCTTGTTTTGTTTATAAGGAGAAAGCTTTATTATGAATTAACGGCACGTTCATTCAGACACATGCATTAATCATTTTTACCTGAAAATAAAGGTACTTTTATTTGCAGTAGCAATTTTTATTTTACATAACCACTTTTTCAATACAGTGCAGTGGTAAAAATATTCAAGTACAACTCACAAATACTATTCCTTTGAAATCATATGAAAAGGTTCAAGGGCAATGTGGGAATTTGAAAACGCAGGGTTAATACGAAGTCCGTGGCCAAATACAAAGAAAGAACACAAACAGAAAATACAATGTTTATTCTATAAACAATTAAGCACAACTCTTGGGCAAGTTATCTTCCACTATACATCACCCAGTCGACAATCAAAAACAAACAGGCAGAGTTAAATCATCCCCCTATACCCCCCCCCCTCCCCTCTCCCTCCTCTCTCCCTCTCTCTCTCTCTCTCTCTCTCTCTCTCTCTCTCAACAGTAATAATTGTCTTTCTCTCCTTCTCTCTACAGTAATAAGTTCCCTCTCTCTCTCTCTCTCTCTCAACAGTAATAACTGTCCACACCCAAAACCCCCCCCCCCCCTCTCTCTCTCTCTCTCTCAACAGTAATAATTAAGTGTCTGTCTGTCTGTCTCTCTCTACAGTAATAAGTTAATCTTTCTCTCATAGCTAATAACAAAGTCTCTCTCTCTCTCTCTCTCTCTCTCTCTCTCTCGTGTAATATGCATACTTACGCCAAGGCATGTAAACAAACAGATAATGCCTACACACATTAAATCTTATTTTCACCATGTCTCATCCCCGGGTGGCGCCAGTGAGGCCTCCAGTTATTGAGTGTCACTACGGTGAAGTTGCTGGACTCACACCTTTTTCCCTCACCCAAACAAGGTAGAGACGGTAGGGAAGGAGCGAAACACAGACCTACCAAACATTGAAGTAACAATATACCACTGCCCTATGTATGGTACTCCCTTGGCTAATTGTACCTTTGAATATAATACAGAATGTGTGTGTGTCTATATAAACAAGGCGTGATCCGACCGCCAGCTTACTCGGGGCGCGTGCTATAATCTACGGTTAAATAGAGCATTGCTTCTCCAACGAAAATAAAAAAAAAATGCTATATTTTGTTTGAAATCATTTTACTGTTCTGTTTGACGTGCAAATTATTCATTTTTCACATTTTCATTCTAATATTCAAATCATAAATATCCTACCCTCTAATTCCTGTATTTTTAACTCAACGCAAAACTCCTTTCTCAGACCTTTTTAGGCTATTCCATAGGGCTTTCCTAACCGCAGCCCCCCCCCCCCCCCCCCCCCCAACAAGAACAACAACAACAACAACAAGAGCAACAAGAAAAACAACAAAAACAAAGTACTTTGTAGGTTTACTCCTTAAGTAAACGAAAATATAACACTACTAAATACATTAAGGTAAACTTTCTCTTTCGCTCGAGGCAAAAAGAAAAGGTAGAGAATCCTTAGGCAACTTGCTTCCTACCTTTAATATGACAAGGAAGGAAGGGAAAAGAGATTTAAGAAAATATGATGGGTCCAAGAATATACGAAGTGAAAGAGTGGAAGGAGTTGTTTTAGCTTTTACTTTACTTTATTTTTATTTTCTTTTTTATTTTTTATAAAAACTTGTTTTCTCAAACTACAGTCTGGCAGACAGATGGCGCTATGAAAGGGAAGGTATGATGAAAGGGTAATAAATGAAAAGGCAAATATATGAAGATGTATATATATATATATATATATATATATGATATATATATTATATATATAGATAATATATAATAATCTATATATATATATATAATTATATGTATATTAGATTACCAGATATAATAGATATAAAAATTGTATATTATTGATACCTATAATGATAATTATTATAATAAAATAGTATATATATGTATGTAATATATAATATATATATTAAAATAATTATGATAATATAGAATATATATATATAAAAAATTATATATATTTATAATAAATATATATATTAAAATTAAAATCTTATGTATAATATAATATTATATTTATAAATATATCTATATATATTATATATAATTTATATATAATATTATATAATGATATATATATAAAATATAATTTAATTTATTATATATATTATATATATAATATGATATATCTAATATACATCTATAATGATATATATGTATATTTAATTACATATAGACTAATATATATTAAAAGATAGATATAGTTATGCACAGTTATAATATATATATATATATATTAAAATATATGTTATTATATATATACTATATAAATAATGTATATACATATATAAAATATAAAAGCGATGTATAGTATAGTCAGATATACAATAAGATATAGATAAAATATTATATATGTATACAACCATATAATAGCATATATAGAGAAAATAGAGATATATTTATGCCAAATATGATATATATATATATATATATATATAAAATATATATATATTTAGTATAATATATATATATAATAAAAAAATATCTATATATATAAAAATATATATATATATATATATATATATAAAATAAAATTATAGATATTTATACATATAATAGATATATATATATATAAAATATATATATATATATATATATTTATATATATTATAATATATATATATTTACACACACACAGACACACACACACACACACACACACATATATATATATATATAATATATATATATATATATATATATATATATATATATACTATACATATATATATAATATATAGTATTATATAGAATAAGTTTCTAGTTTATTTCAGTGTACTTCAAGTTATCTTGACGGTAACAATAGCACTATGCTCATAAAATACCTTCAAAGAAAAAGAAACCAGCGTTTAAATATTACAAAAACACCTACCCTCTAACTCCATTATCTCCGGCCACGTCAGGCGTTTTTCCTAGTTAATTCATATTGATTTTAATAGGACACATTTAATTTATTTTCTACTTGAAAAAAGTCCCCTTTAACCAAATATTTCCCCAAAGTATCAAAACACTAATTTACCTTTTTATACCCTTTAACCTCATTTTTTTTTTATACCATATTGAATTTCTCCATCAAATCTAATTTTCATTTTTTACGCAGTAAAATCCCTCCAATTTACATTTTTATATCCTCTAAATTCTTATTTTTTTCACTAGATTAAATTTCTCCATCAAGTCTCCAATTTTCATTTATTTTACACAGTATTAAATCCCTCTAATTTACCTTTTTTGACCCTTTAACCTCTTATTTTTTTTGTACTAGATTAAATTTCTCCTTCAAGTCTCCAATTTTCATTTATATTACATAGTATTAAATCGTCTCTAATTTACCTTTTATTACTCTTTTACATCTTATTTGTTTTTTGCACTACTGAATTTCTCCATCAAGTCTCTAATTTTCATTTATTTTACACAGTATTAAATCCCTCTTTATAATTAAACCTTTATTACCCTTATACATCATATTTGTTTTTTATGCACTATATACTGAATTTCTCCATCACGTCTCTAATTTCATTTTTACACAGTATAAAATCCCTTTAATTTACCTTCTTATAAAATTTCTCCATCAAGCCTCTAATTTCAGTTTTTACGAATTAAAACTTCTCTTTTCAACCTCTCACCATCCCCACCCTCCCCCCACAACGCCTTCCTTCCTTCCTTCCCTCCAGGGTTATTACGTCTTCCTCCTCCTCCTCCTCCTCTACGTCTCTTTCCCCAACACCTCAAACCACCAATCTGGCGACAGACGGGTACCAGACGTGGTTTGCCCACCTCGCCCGAGACGCTCGTTTGCCTTGTGATGCCAAACTGACAGAGGCAATCAGCGAAGGCTTACCCTCTTCGCAGTCTTGGATTACGAGGCCTAAGAGACTTGACAGTTTATAAAGAGGGGCCTAATTATCTCTCGGATGCGTCCGAGAAATGATGGAAGGAACTCTATACGGGATGCTGGACTTAATGACTTAGGGAAAAATTTAAATCACTACTCTCTCTCTCTCTCTCTCTATTTCGCTTAATATTTGAATATCTTAATACATTTCTCTGGTCATTTGTGCCTGTACTGTTATACCGTAATACAAAGCATATTATGTAGGAGTATACCATTTACTTATTGCGTCTTAATATAGATAATTTACATTTTTGATTAATTTACTGTTCATTGCACTTTAACGTCAAAACTCGTTTTCAGTTCCTTTACTGACGAAAAGATATGCCTCTTTCATACATAAATTCACAACAATGAATGAATAAACTACTAAACGCTATTGCAAGTCCAACATTAAATCTTCAACAAATATTTCTTAATTAGAATTTCCACTCACACCTTACTTAATTGGTTTTCATTGTATTTTTTTAAATTATGATGATAAATATACTAACGGAGCTCTGATCACTCACTCGCTAATTTACTCACTCACTCTTCTTTTGTATTGGACTGTTACACATCAGTCGTGTAACAGTCCAATACATAATTCACTGCATGGAAATCAAAACACACGACAAAGGTATCTTATGGATAGCTAATGAAATGGTTCACCTTCACTCTAGTGGGTTGAGGGCTACCTCGTCGAGGCCATTCTGTTTTGATGGTATACATTTTGACATAGAAACGAACACTCAAGTCTCTCTTCTTTCACTCTTTCTCATCTTACCCCTAGTTTTAACTCACAAAGGTCAACAAACGTTACACTGGAATGAATGAATGATTAAATGTATGACAATCAGGATGGGGACTCATTCAGCGCAGTCATTAAGGAACCAAACCATTTGTCCGTTTCGAGTGTCGAATACTGGTTCTTCAGAATGTGACCTGAGGAGTGCCCTTAATACTGCGACACGAAGCCAGAGAGAGAGAGAGAGAGAGAGAGAGAGAGAGAGAGAGAGAGAGAGATTCTTGAATGTACAGAAAGTGAACAAAACAACCTCAGATGAAGCTAACATCTAATTGTAAGGCAACAGAAGTTTTGAGAGAGAGAGAGAGAGAGAGAGAGAGAGAGAGAGAGAGAGAGAGAGAGATTGGAAGCATACATGAGTCTGTGTGTAACTGATATGATAAAACTCCCCACAGATCTACAGCAGCAACGTTAAGGCAAAACAAAGAATGTACGAGTCATTTTCTAAAAAGGAGCTAAAATATGTTTGTGTTATGCATAAACATAACATTAAATGAAAATGATCCAGGCTCTATATCTATCACCAGCTGAAGTCAGTAAGAAGTCAGTAAGCTATCTGCCGAGACGTTAAAATAACATTAGTTCAGTAAAAGTTTTAACTGAAGTGATGTCACCTCTCAACTGATAGGTACTATGTAGCAACACGTGATCTCTTCGATCATGAAAACCTTGGAAAAAAAACTAAAAAAAGGATTCTCAATAATGGCTAAAAGACATTATCGAAATTTCACGAGAAGAAAATGTCAAGTCTACGCTGACGCATTAAAAAAAAAAAATTTACGACCACAATTTTATGTGCTTTCGCTGTATAGTGAAGTCAATATCAAATCTGTTTTGATGTGCATCTATTAACATAAAGACAATACGAATATACCAACAAACAACTGCCGAATATATTTCACGGAACAAAGCGACGCTTTCCTACCAGCAGGGATAGACATTTTCTGTAGACATATAAAGATACACACATATACACACACACACACACACACATTATCTTTATATATATATATATATATATATATATATATATATATACACATATATACATATACTAAATATATATTATCATATGCATATATATATATATATATATATATATATATATATATATATATATAAATACATATACACACATATACATATAAACATACATACATTATATATTTACATATGACTGTATATAAATTACCAAATCATTTCCTGTCAACGAAGGCCATCCACGAAAAAGTTGCACAACAGGTGTGAAGAATTCTACGTTTAGATGCCAATGTGAATGTACAAAAAATAAGAAAAAGAGAAAACAACACAGAAAGATGGGACGATGCTGTGTCAACACCAAAGTGTCACATCAGAATTTTTTATCTTCTAAATGTGATCTTCCGAGAGAGGCAATTAAGCTTGGCAGAGCTTCAATTCAAAATACACTCGAATTTGGTTATAGAGTTTTTGTACTTACTCTCTGGAATGGAGTAATGCAACATTACTCTTCCCTTCGGCAGACTCTGCTCTTACTGTATAACCAATCAACTCACCTGGAATGGAAATAGAATATCTATAATGCATGTTAATAGCAATCGAACAAAAATACACAAAAACAGGCTTAACATTTTAGTGCTTTTACCACTTATTGATAAACATAAACATGCGCTTATTATATCATCTATTTAATGTATTTATTAATTTGTTCATTTACTTTTCCTTTTGTAATAAGTGATATCTTCTCTCTTCTTGTATTTCCCATTACCTTCTGTTACTTCTTTCTAATGAACACCATATTCTTTAGAAGCTTAGAATTTCAAGTCAATAATAATAATAATAATAATAATAATAATAATAATAATAATAATAATAATAATGAATCTTAAAAATACACAAATTAATTAATACGTAAATAAAATAAATAAATAAATAAATAAATAAATAAATAAATAAATAAACAAATAACTGCTACTAAGCAAAGCAAAATTCATTGCTCCCTGCCAAAACCTAATAAACTCGTAAACGAACAAGAGCCAGGGACATAAAATTCCGTGAGTGGCAGCTTCTTTCCGCCGCGTCCTTGGCTCACGAGCGACATGCACTCCCAAGGCTACGCGCCCTCGCGTTCGCAAGGGCGTCAGCGTCAGATCAAATTAATTAGGCAAGCCCGGGCGCTAATGACCAACAGCGGGGTTCAGATGGAGTGCAACACAGTCTGCTGCAGCTACAAGGATTTAAGTGCCTCGTGCTTGCAGCGAATTAACTTGCATTTGCATATAATGCGATGATATCACATCATGATGGCGCTAATTTCTCTCTGACTCCGGTACTATGTCAGAGCTCTTCCGTTGCCTTCGCTTGGTATAGTTATGTTTATTCGAGACTTAGCAAACTTATTCCTTGCCTGGAAAGCTGCCACGCTTTGTCTTTTTTTCATTTTGTAGTTCGTAACTCCAAATGACAGTTTAGTTTTATTATAACTTCATTATGCCGTTAGCAACATCCTTATTATATTACGGTCTATAGTTGTCATTTGGCTTCTTTCAAGTTCCTAGTAAACATTTCGTGCAATTGCACGCGTGCATGTGCCCGCTTGCATGTAGTGTCAAGAGAACCCCTGACACTCTACAGATTGCTTACTTTCCCCATTTACAATAAATAACCTCCCTTCGCCTACACTGCATCTTTTAAATCAAAACATCTTTGGCTTCGTCAATATCCATTATTTTGCGCAAAATGAAAATAATAATAATGTACGCATACACATACGCCTGGGCATTCGGGTGGCGTGGGCCAATGACCTTGTCTCTGACCAGTGGTGTGGCACCGTGCCAATCCCCAGGAGGCACTGTCTGGTAAAGCCAACCTTCAACTTCCAATTCCACCCAACCCCATAGTGCCCACTCCCTCTCCCCCCGTTTCTCTCTCTCTCTCTCTCTCTCTCTCTCTCTCTCTCTCTCTCTCTCTCCTACCCATGCCCCAGTCCCAAAGTCACGTGCTAACCAAACGGAAATAATTCCTCTATTAATTAACTGTAATTCTTACGGCGCTAATTACGATCTCTCGCAAAGTATTTCTGATATTCAAGAGAATATCTCGCAAAGGTGCGTAAGCGATGCTATAGGTTTAGAAAGGTCACGTTGTTACAAGAAGATTTTCATAAGTTACAAGAATATCTTCATAATATTTATGGTTTTCGTCCCCATTCAGCCGTGATGCACAGCGCCTGCGCCAACCAATCACGCAGAATAAGAGTTGGGACTTCGGATGAAATACTGCCTCGACATATCATCATCCGAGCCATCCCATTTGCTTAGCACTGCCATCAACCCTCTTTCCTCCCCATCAACCCCCATCTAATCCGCATCTCGACCACCCATGAAACGGACTTTTTTTTTCTTAATGAAGTGAAAGGGAGGAGAGACTTCCTTCTCCCTAAGCCAAGACCTATCTATACATTGGAGGGCAGCTCGATTCCTTATATTCACGGCAGGAGGGCCTTGACATGTTGACTTACTATTCGGGGATACTGGGCCATACGTAGGTAAGGAAGGGGGGGGGGGGGGGGGGGGGGGGTGGTACTAGCTGCCTGGCCACATCCCTTTCTGGTTAATATCACCTGAGGGCTCTCTCTCTCTCTCTCTCTCTCTCTCTGCAGATTCAATGGGCCATTTAAGTACCTCGCGAAAGATCATATGACCATGAATTTGAATTAGCTTTGCTTTAGTCTGTACATGTTTAAACTGAACGTACGTTACAAAACCATAACTAGCCTGCATATTAAATTCGCCAAGTCGCTGCAGTAATCGCTGCTAATGCATGCACCATAAGACAGCCACCGATCATTTCTGGAAGATTTGGAAGGAAAAAATGATCCTGTTTTAATTACAAAACCGTTCACATGCCAAATAAAAACAAAAATCTCCATTTTAATCACACTAAGTAGGCGTTTTTATCCAGATACGAATGAAAATCGAGTATAAACCAGTCCAATTTAGCATTCGAATTCATCATCAACATGCATTTCTCTCTCTCTCTCTCTCTCTCTCTCTCTCTCTCTCTCTCTCTCTCTCTCTCTCTCACACATACATTTCTTGACTTACAATGTTACAGCTTGATATGTTATAACAGTCATGACCATTATCTGCATATCCCCAGCATAACTATATAAGAGAGAGAGAGAGAGAGGAGAGAGAGAGAGAGAGAGAGAGAGAGAGAGAGACTCTCTCTCTCTCTCATACATTTCTGGGCGTGCAATTTTAACGCTTGTTATATTATCTCACAATCATGACCATCTATCTGCATGTCTAGCATAGCTATAAGAGAGAGAGAGAGAGAGAGAGAGAGAGAGAGAGAGAGAGCTCGACGCTTTCAACAGGAACTAGGGATCGTTTGTAGGTGTCGTGTCGTGAATAATTAGACTGCTGGCGAAGACATTAACCAAGCTTTTCGGTCGTGTCTGCAACCACTGATAAAAATCTCAAAATATATGTATTTGTCTTCCTATAATTATGCAAATATACTTTCACATTAGGCTGTCGAACGCATCTTACAAAGATGATGATTACCATCATGTGGGTCGAAGCAAAAACAATATGGAAACACACAGACTGATAATGTAGGAAAGGATGACTGAGATTAGAATTTCGCTTTTCAAAAAACAAACCATCTTGATATCTTGAACAAATGCATATATGATTCAAATCACTGGGCTTTGACCGACCACGGCACCAGGTCACATCGTTAGGTCGTGGGTTGAATATATATAATATATTATATATATATATATATCTATATATATATATATATATATATATATATAATAACATATATATATATAGTATATCTATATATATATATATATATTTATATATATTTATTTACATATAATATATAATATATATCCTATACATACATAAATACAAAAATCAAAATATATGTATTTATATATATATATGTATTTATATATATCTTTTTATAAATACATACACATACATAACGCGCGCACACACACACACGTGTGTGTATATGTGTCTGTATGTGTGTGTGTTTGTATGTGTAGCAAAGATAAAACCTCTAAGTCTCTTCTTTGAAGTAAAGCTCGAGGGGTTGGAACTTTTCTCTTAAGCCTGTCACAAAAAGCCGAAGTCAGCTTTGTGTGTGTGTGTATTCCGTTATTTCAAACGGAAACAAGCGCATACTGGCATGCCACAACGTCCTTTATGCAAAACGAAGCTATAAAAAGGAAACAACGCTCTGTAGTCCTATTTTGGTGGGCAACGGAGGGTTTATCTGTACTCTTCCATTTGCAAATTGTATCAGCCAAAGTCACTGGCCGTCGGCAGTTTCGAAAGACCGCACAGTAAAATTGATCCCATACAAAAACCATTCATGACGTGCAATATACATATCTATTGGAAAATTAATGTATCGTATAGTATAGGACAGTAAGATAACAGTGTTTTATGGATAAAACATTCCCCCTCCTTTCTCTTTCTCTCACTCTCTCTTCCTCTCTCTCTACATGATCAACCAACTACCATTCCTGATATATATAATTACATACATAACATACCATAAATACATCTATTATATTAATATTCTAATATATATAACATACATACATTACATACATTAACATACATAACATTACATACATTAATATATTATTGTATATTATATAATATATATATATATATATTTATATGAGTGTGTATAGATAAAATATGTTGTTCTCCTAACATCAAGACGGCAAAATTCATACAAAATGAAAGAGAAAGAAATCTCTTTTACCGCGAGGTGCGTAAAGTCAAACACCGAATTTATTTTACACTTTGAAACACGAAAAACGGAAAGAACTGTAAACAAGCTGCACGTTCTTGGCAGAGGTATTTACCAAGCACAAATAAGCTGAAGCCTGCAGAGAAACTCTTCTGCCCGAAGATACATAAAAACTTAGGAATAACATCAAGACAATAAAAAAACAATTTATATCTAGCAGGTACCTGAAGCATAATACCTTACTGGTCACATTCTCAAAATAAAAAAAAGAAAAATAATAATAATACTGCAAATCATTTAATGAATATGACCTTTATTGAAATACTCAGAAACACGAAAGATAAATACAATACATAACGCTTGATATGGATAAATAATGAAGAATATTGTTTTAATACATAATCTAAGCGAGTCACGTTCCATTCGCAAATAATAATAAAAAAAAAAGGCGTTACCTCACTAAACATTTGACAGAGATAATGACTAAAAATATACGATGTAAAGAATTAAAAATAGCTAAAAACATGTAATAAAAAAAAGAGTGAAATAAAAAAGGTCAAAACCACAGAACGTTGCCAACTTAGGAAAAGTAGCGAATAAACCTCGACCACATAACGGAAATAAATAGTATGTATTTTAGCAGATGAAGCAAGTGAGAAAGAAAGTATTTTTATAAAACGAGAGGAAACACACCTTTCAGGGAAAAGCAAGCACAGTACCAAGAGCTAAAGAAATATTTCCGCGAAAAGGCCGAAATTGAAAAGTAACTAAATATTATCCAACCTAGTATTCTAGACAACAGAAAGAGAGCAACTGAACGGAAAAATGGAATAATTCATGGATTAGAAAAAGGAAACATATGCCAACAGAACTTAAAAAAGAAAAACACAGGGTAATGGAATATAATAATAAAGATAGAATATGTTGAACTAAAATGTAGTGACTAAAAACATAAGACAAATCTCAGCTAAAAGGAAATCTAATAGTGCATAATGGCAAAGAAAGAGAGGACAATGGCTGAGTGTTTGTGTTTGTATTCCGTATTTCAACGAAGTTGGATAATAACGTCCGGCTGCCCGCTTAGTTATTAACAGCTCCCTTAACAGCAGAAAAGATACATTTACACAAGGAATAAATGACATGACTAATTCGTGGGCTGAAGTGAGCATTCACCGCTGATACTCTCCCACTATAAAACTTTATCTTTCTCCTTCTGTCTTCTCTCCCCCGACATTCTCTTCTTTGGGCCGTGCTTAAACGCCTACCCCACCCCTGGCCCCCAATTTTTGTTCCCTTTGCTTAAAGGCCCACAAACGCCCCCTCCGCCCCACCCCCTTTTTTTTTAAACAAGGCTATCTGTTGAGCGTATTCAGAAAGGCCTCCCTCTTTACCTATCATCATATTTTTATTTTTCCCGCCGAGACAAAGTTTCCCGTTCCGGGAACCTTCACAAACAATAAAGGCATACTGGCAAGACTGCGCAACACTTACAAACTGCCCGTGGCTTTACGAGATTCTACTTATATTACTGGAAGAGTACATGTGAATATTTGGGCAACAATTACAGACTTTTAAATTTTCCAAAACCGATTCGAAGGATTCTGCTACCAAAATCTGAGGAGACTTCACACATGTCAATGGTATTTTGTGAAAAATATAATTCAATAATGTCTTGTGAGAAGAGAGAGCTTCCAACAATGTCATACCTCAGGATACTGGGAACATTTAATGAAGTTGAAGGCTATAATTTTCTCACAGTTCAGTTGAATATTATTACCCTATTTACAAGGGACTCAAAGAGATTTAGAAGACATAAAAAAATAATAAGGTGTAAACGGAAAACAAGCTCCCAAATTTTACATACAAAGAAAAGTTCCAAACTCTGATTCTCTTTCTAACTTTCGTCATCAACAACATACAAGAACTCGATAGATAATACCATGGGAAACAGAAACAGAAGCGCTCTCTGACAGACAAATAAGGAAGCCCCCTCTCCGCTTCTTAGAAACAACAAACCATTTAACAGCTTGGATATAAACAGTAACTATCTTCCTACCCCCTTGAGAAAATTATATTTATTCACCCCAATGTGTCAATGATACCTTTTGCAGATGAGACAGGAAGCCACGGAACTGTGTATTATAAAAGCCACTCTATCACATACAGGCAGGAACTTAGCATCTGCATTCACAAGAGCAGCAGACTAATGTCTTTACACGACAGATTTACGTTAACAAACTGCTTTGTATTATATTACATCACACTATCTGTATTAAGTGCCCCCTTACTTGTGTAATTCATCTCTCTCTCTCTCTCTCTCTCTCTCTCTCTCTCTCTCTCTCTCTCTCTCTCTCCTGTTGTTGTCTGGGACTGAAATCCAAAGAGAGACAAAAAAAAAAAAAAAAAAAACAATGTTTACATGCTTAGGACGCCACAGTGAAGTCATTGTAATAAATTAGCAATTGCTCTTTGTTACACAGTTATTTTGCTTTGGACATACGACCTGTTTGTGATCTTTGAATCTTTGTTTTTCTTTGCTTCATTTCATCTCATTAGAGGGTGTCAGAGTTCATTCAGGAGTCTTAGCCTGTGTTTATCGATTTGTATTGTTAATTAATCTAATAAATTGGTGTCATGATAGCAAGACGATGGGCGACGGAATACACACGAAGTATACACCTAGTCACACATAACTACATACGCGCGCACACACACACACACAGAAAGTATAGTACTATCCAAACTAACAACCAGTTAACAAGAGCAAAAAGATCAAAACTGTAGAGCCTTCGGGGGTAGCTCAATTCCTAACTACAGCGATTACAAGGATCACTGAGAGAGAGAGAGAGAGAGAAGAGAGAGAGAGAGAGAGAGAGAGAGAGCTCAATTCCCAACAACAGCGATAACCAGCAGCAGCAAAAGGCAGCGACTTGGTACATGGGCGATCTTGAAACATCAACTGGTCGTTTAAGATTACACAAACACGACTATTTCTCCAGACTGGTCTAATTGAAACCTTCATGGACGACAGCGATTCAGCCAACAGTTGGATGGCATCCGTCAAACAATGCCGTCAAAACACGACAAGATTCATCTGAGCTGCGCGCCTTCATATTAAGTAATGGGTCACAGATCTACTAGGACTTATTCCTTGACGAAGATAAACATGAAATTATACCACACAAAGACAAAATTATTTCTAGCTAATTTTAAGCTTTCTCAGTCCAGTCTGTGTCCAGATTTATTTTGGGCTCATATCGAAAACTACCTAACGTTATTATCTGATCTTATACTCTCATTTGGCTGCCATCTCTTCATTTTAACTTTTTAGACGTCATTTTTCATACTTACCATGGAAAAAAAC
>NC_061094.1:37669930-37674930 GCF_015104395.2 Macrobrachium nipponense
AGATTTAGTTATGGAGAAATTTTGTAAATATAATAACCTAACAAAGCATCAGTAGAAGGAATAGGCATAAGTAGATGGGAAATTCCTTCTACTACTTATGGAGAGAAAGAATGATGGAGAGGTAGGGATAAAGAAAGAAATTTGTCGTTTCAATATAATAAGAAGAAAAAGGAATAAAGAGTATGGAGAACGAATAGAGTAAACGTTAAGATTGCTAGGTAATGGTATAGAATAGTTGCGTTATATACACATCTATATATATAAATATATATATATATATATATATATATATATATATATATTATATATATATATAATTATATATATATATATATATATATATATATATATATATATATGGTGTATATTATATATATATATATATATATATATATATATATATATGATAGATAGATAGAGAGATAGATGATAGATAGACAGATAGATAGTTGTACTGATGAAGAAATTCCCATTCTCTAATGCCAAATGAGGATCATATACTAGTTTCCTCTGCATTCATTTCGCATTTTATTCTGTTGTTTTTCAAATAACTTATTTTTTGTCTTTCTTTTCGAACAAATACAGCCCACATTTGCTACCGAATCATCCCGTAATTTGTATAATAAATGAAGACGTGAAGTACGAGACAGAGAGAGGGGGTGGGGGTGGGGGGGGGGGGGGGGAGAGAAAGAAAGAGAGAGGGAGATAAATATACGCAAATTAGTATCCTGTGTTACACATGTGGTTTCATTCATAATTGCAAGATATAAACCAGAAGTCCGTGCAACACATCCTAATAATACGGCAGTTTATAAATAGGCATTTTTTTTCAGCTGCAAATGCTCCCTAATACAGACAGATTTATAGCATCACGTCGGGAGCGAGACGGTCAAGCACCCCGAATCTAAGTTGGCTTCTGTAAAAGAGAGTTAAAAAAAAAAGACGAGAGAGAGAGAGAGAGAGAGAGAGAGAGAATCAAGGTACTGAGGAGCAAAAACTGTCTCTTGCGCTGAGGAAAATGAAGGTGTTTGGGTACTAGAAATATTGAATAAACATGAGATCATATATTTTTCAACTATGACATTAATAAAAAATCTGGCATTATTTTGTCCAGCCAAATATAAGTTGATATGAAAAGACATATAAAATATTGAGATGAGAACACCTGTTACAAAGGTGACGTTAAATAGGACAAAGGATTTAGATACCTGTAAACATCGCAATTATTCTCTTCTTTGTAAGTGTGTCACTGCAGAAGAGACCAGTGAGGCGAACACACCAATTATCTAGACGTAGCCCAGGCTACAAGATAACAAGATGGAAAAGGGAAGGAACGAGATTAAAGTAAAAATCTAACAAAACGAAATGCAATTTTAACTGAAGACGCCCTATGTGAAGACTATGTTCTTCAGGAAGTGGCACCGCCTTCAGGAGCATCAATCCCCTCAACCACGCCACCGTCAGCAAGTTCCTGTCAATCAGACCAGTGACCAGAGCAGCATCAAGGGTGGCAGGTGCATAAAAAAAAATAAAATAAAAAAAAAACTCAGGTAATCAACCAATGAAAATTCAGATAACTTATTATACTTTTTTTTTTTTTTTTTTTCCATCTGTCCATCCGCCTGTGGTGTTTTCGCATGGTAACACTGCGTCCCAGGCTTTAAATAGTTTACGCTATGCGTAAGTTTTAGGTAAATAAAAGGATATCTGGGTGAACATTTGCAACTGATAAGTGTATTAATATATTACTTTACGCTAATTACACCGTTAACATTCGAAATAGGATATTATTATCATTGCTGAATGTAAGCTGAATGTAACTATCTAAAGCCCGGGACGAAATGTTACCATACGCAAACACCACAGGCGGGTGGACAGATGGGAAAAAACAGAGTATAGTTATGTACAGTAGGCTGAGCCTAGCACAAAGCCATGAAAAGCCGTCTCATTCAGATTCTTGCCTTCTTACGAACTGTTCTATGTTTGTTTGTTTGTTTTTATGGTGTTTTTACCTTGCATGGAACCAGTGGTCATCCAGCAAAGGGACCAACGGCTTTACGTGACTTCCGAACCACGTCGAGAGTGAACTTCTATTACCAGATATACACATATCTCACACCTCAATGGAATGCCCGAGAATCGAACTCGCGGCCACTGGGGTGGCAGGCCAAGACCACACCGACCATGCCACTGAGGCGCTACGAGCTGTTCTATGAGCATGTGCCCATGCTAAAAAAAAAAAAAAAAATAAATCCTTCCGAGTTACATCATCTTACAGGAGGGAACATCCCACAGAAAGCTGTCATTACCTCAACACGCCTCAGGAGGGCTCGAAAAACTCTTATGTTTTTTTCAGAGAATTCAGTAGCCTTTGCTAGCGTTACTGTAAGCAACCTGAACGGGTTGGAGACAGCCCCAGGTAATGAAATTTATGAATAAATGAATGATACTAATACATTTCATCTATTTATTAATTTATTTATATTTCTTTTTTTATAAGTGGGATGTCTTCTCTCTGTATTCCACTTTACATCCTCTTACTTCTTCTAAGAAACACTAGGTGTTTATCTACTAATTAATAAAATAATAATAATAATAATAATAATAATAATAATAATAATAATAATAATAATAATAATAATAATTTAACTGAAACCTTTTCCATTAAGTATTTTGCACCTAAGAGTATCAATTTTAAGATTACGAAAGCTACCAAAGCCAGTGATTCCAATCAATGTATATATATATATAATATATATATATATATATATATATATATATATATATATATATATATATATTCGTGGAGGTTTTAATTGACCTATTCCTGTGATACAGTAAATTCGATGTTGTTTATAGAGTTACACTAGGTTTCATCTACTAAAAATTTAATAATAATAATAATAATAATAATAATAATAATAATAATAATTAAATAATTAATAATAATTATTACATGGGGCGAGTGCCATAATTCCAAGAATACAGCGCAGGTGAATCAGTGGAATGGACGAAGGCAGAACTCCGCAGCATAGATCAGAAACCAGGAAACATATGACAATACACAAAGCACTACACCCAAGAGCAAATACGGACAGACTATACATAACACGAAAGGAAGGAGGGAGAGGACTACTAAGTATAGAGGACTGCGTCAACATCGAAAACAGAGCACTCGGGCAATATCTGAAAAACCAGTGAAGACGAGTGGCTCAAGAGTGCATGGGAAGAAGGAACTAATAAAAGTAGACGAAGACCCAGAAATATACAGAGACAGGAGAAAGACAGACAGAACAGAGGACTGGCACAAACAAACCAATGCACGGACAATACATGAGACAGACTAAAGAACTAGCCAGCGATGACAATTGGCAATGGCTACAGAGGGGAGAGCTAAAGAAGGAAACTGAAGGAATGATAACAGCGGCACAAGATCAGGCCCTAAGAACCAGATATGTTCAAAGAACGATAGACGGAAATAACATCTCTCCCATATGTAGGAAGTGCAATACGAAAAATGAAACCATAAACCAACATAGCAAGCGAATGCCCGGCACTTGCACAGAACCAGTACAAAAAAGAGGCATGATTCAGTGGCAAAAGCCCTCCACTGGAGCCTGTGTAAGAAACATCAGCTACCTTGCAGTAATAAGTGGTACGAGCACCAACCTGAGGGAGTGATAGAAAACGATCAGGCAAAGATCCTCTGGGACTATGGTATCAGAACGGATAGGGTGATACGTGCAAACGACCAGACGTGACGTTGATTGACAAAGTCAAGAAGAAAGTATCACTCATTGATGTCGCAATACCATGGGACACCAGAGTTGAAGAGAAAGAGAGGGAAAAAATGGATAAGTATCAAGATCTGAAAATAGAAATAAGAAAGAATATGGGATATGCCAGTGGAAATCGTACCATAATCATAGGAGCACTAGGCACGATCCCAAGATCCCTGAAAAGGAATCTAGAAAAACTAGAGGCTGAAGTAGCTCCAGGACTAATGCAGAAGTGTGTGATCCTAGAAACGGCACACATAGTAAGAAAAAAGTGATGGACTCCCAAGGAGGCAGGATGCAACCCGGCCGGAACCCCACACTATAAATACTACCCAGTCGAATTGGAGGACTGTGATAGAGCAAAAAAAAAAAAATAAAAAAAATAATAATAATTTAACTGAAACCTTTTCCATTAAGTATTTTGTTGCACCTAAGAGTATCAATTTTAAGATTACGAAAGCTTACCAAAGCCAGTGATTCCAATCAATGATTATATATATATATATATATATATATATTATATATATATATATATATATATATATATATATATATATATATTCGTGGAGGTTTTAATTGACCTATTCCTGTGATACAGTAAATTCGATGTTGTTTAGAGTTACATTATAAAATATTTTATTGTGTATGTATATATATATATATATATATATATATATTATATATATATATATCTATATGCACAATATTTTTATAATGTAACACTAAACAACGAATTTACTGTATCACAGGAATAGGTCAATTAAAACCTTCGCGAATATACAGAGAAAGCGAAAGAAGAAACGACAATAATCAAATACGAAAACGAACACAACACTAAACAAATACTCCTCGCTTCATCTCCGAGGTGATCTAATGAATGACAGGACGACACAAGCCTTGTCAATCTGAGAGAGAGAATTGTCTCGCACGATTCAGACGCGTAAAAACGTTAACCAAACTGTAAACAATATCCTGTTTTCCCATGGATGTTCAAGGGCACACACCCCACTCGCTGACAGAATGACCACTCATTGCTCAGTGAATGAGCATATGCTGATATGTCCTCCTAACTGATATTATTTCAAGGGGAATCTTCAAAAGTATAGTCTTTATCTTAGTCTTTGGCTAAGACAGTTAAAATCCTTTTATGAGAATCTAATTTTATCTAACCTAAACGTATGTGTCCAGTTGTTAGAAGCTTTAGTTTGAGGCAATTTGCCC
>NC_061094.1:37679930-37684930 GCF_015104395.2 Macrobrachium nipponense
GTAGATTTTCGTAAAAGAAAAGAGCGAGAAAATATTCGAACAGCACACAGGAATTCCCAGAAGCACAAAAGACTGCTGGTGCAGTCTTCCGAGCTCTGAAGTCTAACATTTTCTTAAAAATGAAGTGGAATCTACTTAGGGAAAGATAACATCAAGAGACGACGAATGTCGCTAAGAATTTCAAGGTTTTGCTACGAAGATCTTTAACGGAAGTAGTCAAAGATTTCCGAAGGAAAACGCCGGTTTCTACCGATTCTTAAAAACAAGTGTAATATTCAGTTATAAATCGGATCTACATTAATAACCAGGAGGAATCTAAATTACTTAGGGAAGGATAATATCCAAAGACAACGAATACACAGGTAAACATTTCAAGGTTTTGGGAGGAAAATGTCAAGTTCTGCGGATTCTTAAAAATAATCGAAATATCTCTAATAATAATAATAATAATTAATTAATTAATAATGAATAATAATATAATATAAAATATAATAATAATAATAATCATAATAATAAAATAATAATTCTAAAATCTATAATAATACCCTCGGAAAAGCCCCTCGACTTCGAAAAGCCAAAATTCACTAAATAGAAAGGCCGTCTGTACAAAATCAATAATTAATAATAATAATAACAATAATAACAACAGAAACTGAACAAAAACTACTCATCAAATAAGCAACAAAAGTACAGAACAATATTACAAGGTAATGCAATATAAACACATTCCCTTGTAAAAGAAAACGTACCCAAATATTTTAATTTCCAAACCAAAGTCGAGATCTTCGCGAGATATCTGCAATGAATTCGCCCGATTCTCTGCAGACTACATAACCTGCACCAACCGATAAGCGAAATCGTCAGAATTATAAGATCTCCGATACTTTGAATTCTGATGATAATTTCATCGTCCCAACCGATCACTTAATCGCCGCCCCATTTTTTTTTTTTTTTTTTTTTTTTGTGTGTGTGTCAGACCTTTAGAAATCACGGGAGATCTTCGCGCATTCTGCCCAAATGCTTCAGATCTTATCGACGGCAGAGCTGACCCTTGAATCAGATTGCAACGAGATAGAGTTGCGTTGAAATGCAAAACAAAGAAGTGTTGAGAATGTTGCGGGTCGCAGGCTTTCAAGAGGAAGGACACTCCGCGGACTAATTTCATTGAGCCATCTAACCCAATTTTCGAAGGCCTAAAGACAGATCACTTACCCGTAACTGTAAGTCCTGAGATATTTAAGTTGTTATTCGGTAAAAGTACAAAATTGCGTGCATATTATGCATCTGTGAGAGGGAATATTTGCATGCGAGTTCGTGGAGGCATCTTCAGCAGGCACATGCAATAACAATACGTCCCATACTAAACGTAAAAGACAACTGAATAATAAAATCGCTTGGTTTTGACATCTGAAGCCATATTTATATTCCGCCTTCCGAGACGCACCAAAAAGCCAACTGCCGGACGCACCAAAATTGCACCGTTTGACGCAAGAATGACGCAGGTAGCCGTTTTAGGAATAGTCAAGGGAGCACCAAAATATGTGCGGATGCCGTTCTGCATCTCTGCAACATTTCCCACTGTTATGGTCCTTATTGCACGCGGCTACGTGATGGTCAACAGGCAGGGAAGAGATGCTACTTAACGCTGGCAGAATAAGAATCAGGTCGTAACCCAAGATCCTCCTTCTCTTTATGAATGAATGAACGAATGACTGATTGTGAAGAGCATGATGCACTGCGCAGCTGAATGAATGAATGCACTTCCGGAGCATCCAAAAAGGAATAAACATCTGGAAACTAATGGTGTTTACCATTACATGGTGCATAAATAACTCGGGGAGAGAAAGCATTGATACAGAATCTTCAAATAAGAGTATGTAATATTCCCAAATAAACCGCCATGGGACTGGGTACGGTTATGGAAGAATCGTTAAAGTACGAATCAATAAATACCACATAATTAATTAGGCAAAAATAAATAAAAATTAAAAAATATATATATTTCTAGGGTAACAGAGGAGCTATAAGAAACTCAAAAAAAAGCATATATGTATGTTTCCCGTCGATATATAACCAACACACACAAAAACGAAATCACGCATCAACAACCGAAAAACAGGTTACACGCCACATCACCTAAATATTAAACTTTCCCATCCAAACACATCGAGAGAGGATGTGAATCAGACACGGGATATTTAGGCCTATGCGATGTTACAAAGTTGACGTGAGGTTTCTCGTAACTGACTGACGTCAAACTTAGAGGCCAAGAAAAAAAAGAAAAAAGAAAAAAAGAAAAAGGAAGACGACTTCAAGGCTGTGTTGGAAGTACAACAGGGACGGATGAAAGGCAGAGCGGATGAGAAGTGACAATTGATAGAAGACAGATGTTTTGAGAACCAGAGTGCTGCCAATGCTATGTGTGTTTTCGTGATAGCAGAGGTATGTTCAAAAATTAAAGAGCATTTAATAGAATAAATTCACTACCCGCGACACAGGAAGTATATATATACTTAACTTGAGAAGCACTGGTATTACTGACGCTATACAATCGCAGTTTATATCATCGTACAGTACTTTAGTGGTATGAAGAAGCGATCCTAATAATGCACACGCGCGCGCACTACAACTTCTATAAATCATTTTAAAAACACATATCAGGCAATTAGTGTGGAGGAAGATTTTCTTGATCAAACATATATTATATATATATATATATATATATATATATATATATATATATATACATATATATATATATATATATATATATAAAAGTATATTTTTCCATTACTGATTAGTTAAACAAAAGTGTTTTTAGCAAACGAAAGTACATCAATTCTGTGAAAGCAAGCCATTTGCAATTACTAGACGTAGCAAGCTTCTTATCCAATAAAACACCTTTATTTGAAACAGACATACCATGCTATTTAATTCAATGGCTAATTAAACCTAGTAGGAATGGCAACAATATCACAGTTTCTTCAAAGAACTGTCAGCCACAAGCAAACATTCTGTCACGAAACCGGTGCACTGAAAGACACCTTGTCACAGGGAAAGTCGTCCGACTGATGATAGCAAGGCGTCAGTTCTGACACAATCATACAAATTGGTTTCACCTTCGACTTCAAATTTATATTTCCCTTTCCGGAATCACCGTCTGATCAAAGGCCATGTTGATCCCTGGGGTGTCTCGGCTGCATCAACATTTTAATCAATTTACTACGTAGCAAAACAACATTTTCACCAATTTACTATGTAGCAAAACTGCCCCTGGCGGTTTTACGACCAGAACGTTTCAATGGGAAATAAATTCCCGGGGATGTAATAAAACCAGCGATTTTCGGAGGAAAATATGCGACATGGGACTTTTTTGATTTACGAGCTAAGAATATAACGCCTGGCGTCCTTTAACGATAATTGCCAGATGCATATCGGCGCTATAAATCTGTTAAGAGAACATTCTCGTGAAATAACTTATATTTTTAGGGCCGTGGCTGCGTCCCATCCCTTGTGTGGTACACTTGATCCGTTTGGTTGAGCCGCTCACCCATAAAGAAGTGTTTTCAGGACGGTAAGTTCATCCAGAGTACAAGAAATCTCTTCTCATTTTGGGGTGGTTGATGAAACATAATGTGCCAATATCAATCCTTTTTTCTCTTTCTACTTCAAAAAACCCATTTACATGCTTAAATCGTGTGTTTATGACCCTCAAAGAGGCTCATTTTAAAACAGATTATCGAGTGAAGTATAAAATTGACAGAACCCAAATTAATCTAAATTGAATATCTTCGTAACAGCAAGTCACATTCATTTGCTCACTATCAAGACATCCTGTCTCACCCTCGGATGAAAATATAAAAATATGGTGAAATATCTAAAATAATATAATTGAGTATGAAGTTAAAATATATTTGAGCTACGAAAAACATCTAGGTATCGTCCATTTTTTTTCTTTTTAGTGACTAAGTCCACAGTAGATGGAACAACGCTATTACGTTTTTGTAATTCTTCACAAAAACATTTTCACTACGCAGAGAAGTATACTGCTGCCGATTCTTCGACATATTTGATGTATCACGGCGCACTGACTGACTGCTTTTTAATTACAAATGTTCTAACTGCCAATTTAGCATTAACAAATAAAAGCCAAAACCTAAGGGGGAAAAGGGGAGGGGGGTGGGGAATAACTCCTATGGGTCTCGTATCTCCTTCCCCAGTAACTATAAAATTCGTGCGTCCACTACCAACTCCGATGAATAAACAAACACATCCCCGCTTCTTCTTCTTCTTCTTCCCTTGGAAAAGTCGAGGAATCCTTGACTGGATCCAAGGTAAAGCTGCGGTTTGGTCGGGTCACAGGGGTGAGTCTGGTGACGGCTGAAGAGGCCTAGGGGCTATTTTTTTGCAAGGCTGCCAGAAAAAAGGAAAAGAAGAAAAAGAAGACGTTGATGCTGCCGATGGATAAAGTAAACAGGAAAGAAGACGTGGACAGATCTGAAGGATTAATGAAAGGGATGTATGACGCTATTTTCAAAAGGCCAGCTCTGATGGGTGATGGATTGATAACCTGCCTGTCGCCATACAGAAATGTTTGTCACTGGGACCTAACATGAGAATTCTTGAGGATAAGCTGAGCATTTCCTAATAAAAACGTTGTTCGTAAGGAGGGTGTTTGGAGTTCGTAATATTGATAATAAACTGAACTGAGAAAAAAAGTTTCAAACAAGTAATGAGATGCAATTGGTCACAACATATTTCCAAGAGCAGTCGAGCACCAACCATGTTTGGATATTTGCCTTTGGTTAAGAATTACTGGACTATATTCCGGTGGACTTAATATGGTCCTTAACTTTAGACCAGTGTTTTAATGGGCCTTTTATACTTGAGACGTATCCAGTTTTAACAGAAGAATTTATTGAACAGATAACAAAATTTTTTTTTACCAAGCTTATATAATTCTGTTATTGTATCCAAGTTCTAACTACGGACTGAAGTAG
>NC_061094.1:37692430-37699930 GCF_015104395.2 Macrobrachium nipponense
CTGCTCATTAATTTAACTCTGATAATTTAAAGGGACGATTATAAATTAGCTTAGTAGCACGGAAGAGAGAAAACCTATATTCTTATAAGCTTGCCTATTTATTTAACACTGGCAGTTTTTAATTAATTTTCCGCACAGTGATAAAGGTTATTCATCGAGGACTAGTCACAGATTTTGGACAAATTACTCGGATAATGACGACATCATTGGATAATGACGAAATCATCCAAACTGAAATTTGTACTAAGAAAAACAAATTAATTAAAAAATAAAAATACAAAGATGGATTTTTCATATTACACAGCCTCAGAATTTTCCATAAGATATCTTAATTTCGACGTTAAAATCAAGCTCGGATATTTTCTCTAGTGTCTTTCACACAGCGATCAGTCTGTCAGTGATATCTTTTACGCGACAGTTCCTTTAAAATGTTTAGAGTCCTACATACCAATTCACTTTAGCTTAAATATTATTATTTTCCAGCACGAGACAATATCTCTCTTTTTTTCTCCTCTGAAAACGAAATATCACGAAAGTTAGGAATCTGAGATGACCTTCTTGTCCTGTCAACGTGAAAAGCCAAGCAGATATTTACTCGACCAACGTGTTTTCCTTTTCTTCGCTACATAGCTAGAATTCCACCATTTCATCCATCAATCTGCCAATCCAGCTGTCAACTGCCTTGGTCACCTCGGTTCTATTTTCAAACGAACGCCATGGAACACTTTTTTTTAAATTTTTTTTTAACATGAGCTTAACATTTAGGAAATTTTTTTATTTATTTTTTCTATTTATTACACGAGCTTAAATGGACGAGTCAACTCAACATTTACGAAAACAGTTTATTTCAGATTTATTCCGAAACGAGTTTGTAGAGTGACGAAAAAAATGGGTGAATATGTTAAAATTATTAGTTTGCAATCCAAGGGAAGGCGATGCTAATAACGAAAAATATGATGCATTAAAATTCTTTATTTATATTATATATATATATATATATATATATATATATATATATATATATAATATATATATATATATAAACAAGAAAATATAAGTCGAATGATTGCATTTACTGATGCAGCAAGTCGCAAATTAAAGTAAACTATTTCCATTGACATTCTCTACAGAACAAAAAATAAATTTCAATTCCAATACCAAAAAACTTAAATTCATGTGCATTTGCCGTTATATCTTATTTTTTCTAGCTTTTATTTTTCATAAATATTACAGTTTCTGCATGTGGCTAAAACGTATATTCATATTCTTTTGTGTTTTTTTTTTTTTTTTTATAAATATTACAGTTTCTGCATGTGGGCTAGTCTAGACAGCTTTTATCACGAGCGCTCGCAAGAGGATGTGGTTTAGACAGAGAAGTCCGTTTAGTTCTCGTTAAGTACAAGCAACAACAACATGCAACAGTCGATCTGTTAACCGAAGTGTGAAAAGCGAAGCCCAACTTCTTTTGAAATCTCAAATATTATATACATTTTGAAATCTCAAATATTATATACAAAGTTGAACTATTCACGAAGATAGTTTTGCAGTGGGATAAAAATTATCAAATTACTTTCAGACGCTGCCATAAAGATCATCAAATGATCTCAAAGTTCACTGTATTTTTTTTAAAAGAAGCATCAACAGCTGTTAATGCTTCCTTCATGTATCGCCTCTTACTGAAATGGCCAAGGAGACTTACAGACTGGCATATGACATTGCTTGGAGATTTACACAATTCTACACTGTTTATCTCTGTATTTGGCCCTAAACTGTACTAAATTATATCACTTTAATTGGAGAAACAAAATCTACAGTTATGTATGGCTAAATATATTTAGAAATCAATATTTACAGAGAGCTTTCGGGAATCGTTCGATTCCCCTTTTCAAATGGGAATCTAACAGATTCCTGAAAGCTGTCTGGGGAGATTTTTTAAATACATATACCCATACATAGCATTGGATTTTGTTTCTCCATTTCAAGATTCATGCTAATATGAGTATTTATTATTATTATTATTATAGTTGGTTATTATTATATTGGTCAGAATCATAGAATGATTTTTACTAATGATCTTAGGATAACTAACTAACCCATATTTGTTTTCCTCAGGGTACTGGACGACAGACTTGACTTCTCTCCCAGCAAGACAGGTAACGAAAATAAGGTAAACAGATAAATAACAAATAAACTCAATTAGCCGATCATTACTGATAAACAAATATTTAATGTACCTGTAGTACATTGACCTCAGACTAAAAATGCGATTTTCTGATTTGGATAAAATCACGCACCAGAACAAAACCACACACGAAGTCAGAGTGAGATTCCAAGCAACTTCAACAACAAAAACAATGCACTGAATAGACGATTCGATAACCTCGTAAGCGAGAAAATCGCCATTACATGTATCTCTAGAGCTACCATGTCCAGCAGAGCCTAGCGACTAAAATCCGATGTTTTTAGTGGTTTCGGTTTTAATGTCACGGACTTGTGAAAGACGACCACCTGTGGTCGACCCCAGTAAGCAAGCCCTACCTGGTTAACCCCAGGAGCTAACCCAATCCGGGCCCCTTACCCCCCCAGGATGACACCTCCATCTTACCCATACCTTCAACCACCTACTGGCACAAACCACGACAGACTTCACCACGAACATAAGCCACTGACCCACACACACACACACACACACACACACACACGCACACTAATATATATATATATATATATGTATGTATATATATATATATATATATATATATATATATATAAGCGAATACCACAGGAAAATGATAGTCAGAACTCCAAGCATTCGCTCCTAGACAATGTCTTAGTAAAGACGAAAGCGCCTGGAGTTCTGACTATCATTTTCCTGTGGTATTCGCTTATTTAATGAAGTCATGTGCATCTAATGTGATTTTTTAAGCATAGACTATATATATATATATATATATATATGTATATATCTAATTAACTATATAAAAGATTATAAAATATATAAATATATAGAAATATATATAAATATTATAATATATTAATACTTAAGTATAATATAATATACATATACAATATACATATAACATATAATATATATATAATATATATATATATATTTAATATATATATATATATATAAATATATATAATATAAGATAAGGAGCGAATACCACAGGAAAATAATCATCAGAACTCCAAAGCATAATATATATATATATATATCTATATCTATATATATATACAGATATATATATATATATCTATATATATATATATATTATAGTTGCAATTGCTTCAAAAGAACAACGCACAAATAGAAGCATTAACAATGTGTGCATTTCTCTTTTAAGTATCAGTATCCGAGCATGGCAACGTTTCAGACCAACGTATTTTCCATTTCATCATTAACATGTTACTCATTTAAATTTGTTTCATTTATATGACAAGTTGTTTATCATCCACACAGTTTGTTTAAACGAACGTATAAACCTTCACGGAGCTAATGGTGTCGAATTCCATACAATAAACACTTTGATTTGCACTAGGAAGACCTGAATCTCAGTTCACGAAAAAACGGAATATCTTATTTCAATTGCTGGAAAAACTCTCTCTCTCTCTCTCTCTCGTCTCTCTCTCTCTCTCTCTTCATAAAGACTTTTATAGCAAAGAAGGATTGAGGCTCAGTTGTTAAATTCTTCCTCATCTTCCCATGTGCGGCGAAATCATCACCAATAGAAAATCGGACAATGTCAAGATTAACGAACCCACTATTTTTCAAGACAATATCCTCTTTGAATTTTTTATATATATATACTGACCAGTAGATTCTACATACATATATATATTATATATATATATATATATATATATATATATATATATATATGTATATATATATATTTCTCCTTTGATTATACTTGTAATCAGTACGATGATTTTCCAAATTACTTCCAGAGAGCATATTAGTAATCATGTTGATCATCTCCACGAGATATATATATATATATATATATATATATATATATATATATATATATATATATATATGCAAAGTCATAGTACTCATAAATCCCAGACGACCCAAAATTATTACTTTCAAGACGAAATAAAATACAATTTTATGTACTAATCATCATAAAAACTCGATTTTGAAAAAAAAAAAAAAGTAGCCAAAGGAAAGATATGCGATATGTTTAACAGCCGTCCCATCTCTAAATATAGCCGTCGCAAATTGAAACAGACGGCCTAAAAGGCTCCTTGAAACGATGAATAGGGCGTGCCTGTAAAAATGAATATGTAGGCCTACGGGGGACGGAGAAAGGAAAACCATTAACCACGGAGATGGAGACGCCAAGCCCACTTAGTGAAAGGTTGACCATTTTTCCTCAAATCACTTTTTTTTTTTTTGACATTTACCTTTTTGCCTCTTAGTAATTTGCACATTTTAGGTTTCATTTTTACGGCCAGTCGAAGATGATGACAGACGCGAACTAATATCTCTCGGACGAAAAGATTTCTCCGTCCGAGAGTTGGTTTGTTTGTAAGGTGTTTTTACGTTGCATGGAACCAGTGGTCATTCAGCAACGGGACCAACTGTTTTACGTGACTTCCGAACCACGTAGAGAGTAAACTTCTATCATCAGAAATACACATCTCTCACCCCTCGATGGAATGCCCGAGAATCGAACTCGCGGCCACCGAGGTGGCAAGCAAAGACCCTAACGATCACGGCACTGAGGCGCTCTCCGTCAGAGAGAGAGAGAGAGAGAGAGAGAGAGAGAGAGAGAGAGAGAGAGAGAGAGAGAGAGCACTAACATATAGTTATATCAAACGTATGTTGTACTGACCATATCTAAACTTTGTCTCCACTTACATAATGAAAATAAATCCCATTTTTCCACGCCTCATTAAAAACGAATTCAAAACATAAAAAAATGAGGCACCACAACGGACACCTATCTCTCTCACCCCTTCTCCGCGGAATGAAAAATAGTCGTCATTACCCGAACAGAAACTCCATAAAAGCCGCCGCCGCTACCTACTAATGCTGCTGTATTTCAGGGCACCTCCAGCTACCCTCTTTTTCCCCCCAGTAGCAATTGCCAGTTCACACCCTCGAAAAAGGCAGCCGCCGGCGACTGCTCGCCAGGGGGTCATCTTAGATCACAAACGATGATTGTCGTGGAATCCTTTTTTTTTTTTTTTTCTTTTTTTTTATCGTGTCTCCTCGCCTCGACTTACACAATAGCGTCATTACGATTGCCCTGTGTGTGTGTGTGTTTGTGTGTGTTCCCAGGAAATTAACGTTCCAAGAGTGTCTGCGATGCGTGAGGTCCGTCTTTATTAAAGCACGAGTGATACATACACGGTACATACATATATACATACATACGTACACACATATATACATGTGTGTGGGCGATATTTCTTTCGACATAACTTTTTCAGGTGACTTTGAGATGCGTGAAGTAAGTCTTCATATATATATATATATATTTATATATATATATATATATATATATATATATAGATATGATCTAATATACATATATATGTACACACACGAGAAGAGTTAAAGAATTATTCTTTCCTATTTGTTTTCCCCAAAACCAAGTCCAATTCCCTTCTTATTTTTGTTGAAGGGAAGACTTCCTCGAAATGTCTGAACTATCCTTTCCGAAATGTGCAGATGTTTCAAGCAAATAAATAAATAAATAAATACATGAAGGAAGGAAATTAACAACTAATGTCCAAGAATGCCGACTTATAATTATGAAAAAAATGTTATGAAATATCCCTGAATTATTCCCTTGTATATAAGTTGGGTAAAGTTAAAACTGAAAAATATTATTTATTCCCTTCTATCTACGTAAATCCAATATAAAGTAGGAAAATTCATAAATAAACAGCTGAGAAGGCCTTTACCCTCTGGTAACCTAATTAAAGTTATTGTATTATTGCTGGACATTTTCTGACGGTACTAAATGGAATTACAATCAAGTATCTAACCATAAGGTATTGAAGAAAGCAGAATCTGAAGCATGTTTGAAAGGAATGAGTTCTTTGTGTTTAGACTACAATAATCAAAACATTTGGATCATGTCAAAATTAGCAACCCACTATTTTACAAGATACTATTATAAACACTTATGTATTTATGTATATATATTATATAGTATATATATATATATATATATATATATATATATATTATATATATATATATATATATATAATATATATATATATATATATATATATATATATGTACACACAGACACTATATATATATATATATATATATATATATATATATATATATATATATATATATATATGCACATAAATCAAAGTGGTATAATATTGTCTTGAAAAAATAGTGGGTTCGCTAATCTTGACATGATCCAAATATTTTATTCTACCTAAATGAATGTTTTAATTTTATTTATGAAAGATACAATATCTTGATAATCGAAAACCATCCACATCATTACTTATCAATTATGAACGCCTTACTCCGCAATCTTAAGAGCCCAAAGTCTTCTATGAGTTTCCTTATACAAGAGTTTTAGAGCTACGTAAATTGTGAGTTGATTAAGGAACGCGTCATTCCAGTTGCTTTTATTCAAGAAGACGAGTTGACTGAGAATTTAAAACCTCGTTCAGTAATGTCATCTCCAATGACCATTAGTTCAATTACTAAAAGCAAGATAAATGCATGAAGAGAACACGACAACCAGTTCCCACGTGAATATATTGTACCGTAAGGTTTAGAGGTGTCTCACAGCAAACACTAACTGCGTTCAATTACGGGATTATCAAACTAAAAATAAGTAAAACCTAAACACTTACGAGAGAGAGAGAGAGAGAGAAAGAGAGAGAGAGCTATTTTATTTTTACTGTTTTCGATGAATAAATGAGGATACCGCTACCACAACAATATTGGTAGAATGGTTCACTTGTCATAAATGAGTTCTCTAGCCACCCCAGCTCTCTTTCTCTTTCTCTCTCTCTCTCTCTCTCCTTTGCACCCTTCAACTTTTCCATCCTTCAACTCTTAAGCATATTCATGAAACTGGTCCAACTCGCGAACAGAGATCGCCAGCCTTGTTTCTTCCAGCAAATGCCAGAATTATGTAAAAGGATGAAAACAGCCTTTTAGACATCTCTCGTAAATATGCATAAATATGACTTAGCCACCCCATTTACTACACAAAATGCAGTTCGTAAATCAAAAGGCTAGGAGCCCTTTTGACATTGAGGTCGGGGAAATGCGACGACAGAGGAAGACTTTGCGTCTTCTACTCAGTTGGGAAGAAAAGGCGCCAAGGAGAGAGAGAGAGAGAGAGAGAGAGAGAGAGCGGACTGGAGCTGGGGGTTTGGATATGAGAGAGAGAGAGAGGGGGGGGGGGTCTAGGTGTTGGGGTTGGATACATGGGATGGAGTAGAGAGAGAGAGAGAGAGAGAGAGAGAGAGAGAGAGAGAAAGGAGGGGGGTCGAGGT
>NC_061094.1:37704930-37784930 GCF_015104395.2 Macrobrachium nipponense
AGCGAACTTCAAAGTATCCACAGCAGTGACATAAACATCCACAATACTCCATCCTCTTCTCGCAAAAGTTGTAATCTCAGGATGTATCATTCATTCACTGCTGTCATGTAACGGAATGCCCCCTTGCTTTTGGCAGCTTCAACTCCTCTGGCCTGTCTCACCGCACCCTTAACCCCAGTGGCTTGGAATTTTGTCGCTTTTGTCTAATTTTCATGAAACGGATCATATTGCATTTAAGAAATTGCAAATGGGTAATAGAGCTTTCGTCTCTAATTGCCAGGTGTAAACAGATATACAACACGTATGCCGAAATCTTTTTGTATCCTAGATTATATCAATTCATATTTTCCGAAGGTATGAAATTTTTCATTGCGAAAAGTTAAAAGGATGAGCACCATCTGTTTCAGTTACATGCTACTTATAAAAAAATATCCTGAGCGCTACTCATAAAATGTAGATCAGCTTTATTCCTCAATTTAGATTCTAAAAACCTTTTGATTTTAGTATTTCAAAGGCAGTGTTTCCTATTTCTCTGCTTTCAATTTCATTCTTATGTTTTATAACGTTATGAAAAACCTCTACTTACTTCAACCTCATACTGAAGAGGTTAAATAGTTAATCGTTCTGTCTGATTAAACAAATTTTCGATTTTTATCTTGCACGTCCTAAAATTTTTTCCCCTGTATACTAATCAATGAATCATAACAATTTGTTTGGTACTGTTAAGATCACATCTCTCAGACTTTAAATTTCCTTTTAGTCCCCTCTTCGATAGGACTGAAACACAGTTAGCAATTCGTGGGGGAGAGAGAGAGAGAGAGAGAGAGAGAGAGAGAGAGAGAGAGAGAGAGAGAGAAAATATGCCACGCCCCTTCTCAAGACTTTCTTTCTTTTCTTTCTCTTCGGCCGTGTTCTGTTCGACTACAGTTCCGCCGAACTGGAAGAGTTCCTCCCGCCTACTCTGGAACGACTTTTTAACATTCCACAGCAATCTTTTCCTATTCGAATTTTTCCTTCTTCGTAACAAAGGCAAGAATTCTTTATTGCATTCGATTTCGGAATTCCTAAACCTTATGACAAAGCCTTATAATTTCATGTCTTCCCTAGAACCCTCCTGTAAGTTCATTTCTGATCAGTTCTACGGCTTCCTTTCCATTCATTTTCGAGGAAGTGTATTACAAAGTTCCTTTTACCAAAGATCTCTGGATTAAATAAAAAGAACAGACGACCACTGGCAAAATGGTGTAGTTCATATCCTATAGGACAGAACTTGAGTGTATAATAAAATCAGGAATATAATCAACTGGGAAATATAAAAGAAAAATGTTTATGAAAATTACCAACCATTTTAAAATAAGCAAGAGGATACACAAACAAATAAAATGCAATACTAAAGTCTACCCAAAATTAAGTTTAAAAATCTGAATTGTAGATCAGAAGGCACATAAACCATTCAAAGAAGCGACCAGATAACTGACCCTTTAAGTTTAATATCAAAAGTTCAAGATGTATTTGAAAAACAATGTATCAGACACCTCAAAATATTAAGGAATATTAAATGTAAATTTTTCTGTTCAACCTACTATTTTACCTTTCAAATTTACATAAGTATATACTAAATTAAAAGGAAAACAAGAGGTAATAAAAATTCAAAATTAGGCTACTAAGTACAGGGGTGGTTATTTACGGACCGATAACATTTTCTTACATCAGGTATCTTATTTGTCGAAATACGATATTATGAATGATTTGTCTTCCGATTTCTGAGAGTTAATTTCATGTTACTGAGCCGAATTAAAACGAGACAGTAGAAAGCCAAAAGCAAAATTATTTGAGAAAGAAACCCTGTTCCTTGAGAATCTCATGAATGACAGACATCGTTGTTTTCCTAATTTTGTTTTTCATAGAGAGAGAGAGAGAGAGAGAGAGAGGAGAGAGAGAGAGAGAGAGAGAGAGATTAACAAAATATTTTACGAACAAGTTTGAAGACAACGAGAAGTTTAGACTGCATTGTGGTTATCACAATTACTTACGTCTCTGATAAAACAAGACCAGTAGATTATATATATATATATATATAGATATATATATTATATATATATATATATATATAAAAAAATTTTAATTTATATCGAGCTACAATGTCCTTTAATATCTAATTCGCTCTACCTCGGAATTAATATATTTTCATATATGCTTAACCGAAGGGGAATTTTTTCTCGATAATAGATTTGCCTGGACCAGGGCGCGAACCTATGGATCCTTTCAAACCCAGGAACGTCAGTGAAGCTTTTCCTACTACACCACCGCTTCACTGACGTTTTCCTGGGTTTGAAATGATCCATAGGTTCGCGCCCTGGTCCAGGCAAATCTATTATCGAGAAAAATTCCCCTTCGGTTAAGCATATATGAAAATATATTAATTTCCGAGGTAGAGCGAATTAGATATTAAAGGACATTGTAGCTCGATATATGTATATGAATCACGGAAATGTGATATGACTTATATATATATATATATATATATATATATATATATATATATATATACATATATATATATATATATATATATATATATATATATATATATATGTATGTATATATATATATATGCATATATGTATGTATATATATATATGATATATATATATATATATATATATATATATATATATGTATGTATGTATATATATATATATATATGTATGTATGATATATGTATATGATATATATATATGTATGTATGTATATATATATATATATGATATGTATGTATATATCATATATATATATATATATATATATATATATATATATATATATATATATATATATATACCTAAGGATGAGGAAGCATGCATAATTACTTACATACTTAACCTACAGCGGTGCGGTGAGGATTTTGCACACTTACCTGAAATAAAAAAAAAATAAATTAAATTGAAATAATAAAAATTCTATCAATTTCACATTTAACCATGAGAAAATGTATAAAAAACGAGATAGGTAAAATACATCTAAAGGCAAACATCACAAGAGAAGCAAAAAAAACATCTAAAGGCAAACATCACATAAAAGAAGCAGGTAATTCCAAATGTAGTGTACAGAAAACCACAAATACGTTGTAAATTTTACCCGCAACGCCTAATAAGCAAATACCCTTCACTCTTGCGTGAGAGTACGAAAAGTCTTTACAAATCCATAAAAATACAAAGTCCAGAGAATTATATATTTGCCAAATCGAAAAGCCGCAGTGAATCTCCAAACTTTGAAGAGTCGAGAGTTCAACGAATTATTTGACAAAGGCATAAGAACAACACTAAATAAAGTCAACTTAATAAGAAAAGAAAAAATAAAACAAAATAAAACTTATGGGATAAACCAGGAATACGTAATTTAAAAACTTTAGTTTACCTAAACCTTTCAGAAGTCGACATTTCAAATAATTACTTGAAAAAGGCATAAGTGCAACATGACAAAAAGCACATTTTAAAAGACCAATAATAAAATTAATAAAAATTCATGGGCTACAAAATGAATAACTAACAAAGCGGCAGTTTATCTTAAACTTTCTAAAAGTCGCCAGTTCAAGGAATTACTTGAAAAAGGCGTAAGTGCAATACTACATTAAGTAAATTTTCCGAAAAAACAATAAAAACTAAGTGACTAACAATGATTACTTAATGTCAGAGCACATTTAAAATACGTGCATAAACAGAGACAGCACTGGTCAAAATTTAGAAAGAAATAAAATCTAATGTGAGTAAACAATGAATACTTAATTTTAAAAAATGCATAAAATTAAGTGAATAAATAGAGACAGCATTGAAAAAATCGAAAAAGAAAAAAAAAAGAAAAACGTATGGGATTAAACACTTACATAAAACCGTGAATAAGTAAAGATAGACAACTATAAAAAATGAAAAGGAAAAACTAAATAAAGAATTACGGGCTCAAACGAAAAATGCCTCATTTCAAAAGATACAATATATAAGTGAATAAGTAGACATCATTGGAAAAAATCAAGATGACAGAAAAAAAAAAGTTGGATTAAACGATAAATACATAATCTCACAGCTTACATAAAAAAAAAAGTGAAAAAGTGAAGACAGACATTTGGAATAACGAGAACCACCCTTCCCATCCACCCCCCAGCTTTAGGGGCACCGCCTCAGGCCTTCCGAGACACTCCCACCCAACAGACTATACGATACTATCCGTTACAACACAAATACCATACAAATTAGGCAAATCAGAACGAGGGACAGAAGAAAAGGGGCAAAAAGTGCGGGCGCGTCTCCCGTTACTAATGGCAGCAACGCTACCACGTCTAAATAGAGCGGAGAAAACTAAACAAGGGCAAGTAGAGGGTCTCGGTACTTCACGGCGTTATACAGGCCGTTTGGCGTCATCGAAACATACGCATACGCACATACACGAGTATGTATGTGTAAACATACATGTCTGTTTGTGACTGTAAAACACACACACACACATATATATACATGTATATACTTATATACAGATGTACGTTTCATTTTAAATCACGAAAAAGGTAAAAAAAAACAAATAAAAAACTGGTGATACTATATATATATATATATAATATATATATATATATATTTATATATAATATATATAGTATTATATATATTTCTACTTATACATTTATATATACATAACGTTATATATGTGTGACTAAATATAATTGAAAAAAGTAATTGTTTACGTAAGTACTCTCAAATATGGATACTTAATCCGAACGCGCAAATACAGTCTTGTGAATACTTAAAATTGCCTATGTATTCGTCAGACATACTCAGGGTACATACATATATGCTCATATCACAAAGGCAAACTTTTTATCGCCAGCAAGAGACATCATATCAACTTAAGCACACTTGCTTGCAAAATATAAATAAAAGATTTATTGGCAATTTATGAACTTTTCAATTGAAATTATAATCAATTTCACTGAGAAGTGATGACAAAGGTGATTGCAATATTCTTGAATGACGATATATGAAAAGACAGCGAGACTAAATCAGAAATTTAGAAGAATGCAAAAGGATATTTGGTACATTTCTCTGCGTACCACAGTTACTACGGCATGAAATCTGAGCCCAAGCAATTATTTACTTTCCTCCAATAATCAATATCTCTACAATCTGTGCAAACACACTCCCTGCAAACAAGAATGTCGAATTCTTATATTTTTTTTGTGGGGGGGGGGGAGGGGGGGGACAAAGAGTAAGAAAGAAGGAAAATAATTTTCTTGGCTGCTAAAAAATTATTACTGCAAGTATTAACGCCGGTGAGTAAACACAACCCCCCCCCCCCCCTCCCCCCCCCCCCCCCCCCCCCCCCCCCCCCCACCCCCCCCCCCCCCCCCCACAGAAACAAAAAGATTAAGCTGAAAATGCTGCACTGTTAAACTTGCTTCGGTTAAACTACTTTGGAGATAAGTTTGGTTTTTAAATCCATAATAATAAAAAGGGAAAAAAAGTCTCATGTGTTTGGAAAAAATAAGAATAGATTTCATCACTAAAACTAAGCCTTCAGCCTACACTTCGATGTGACGTTAATAAAAAAAACAAAAACTTACTGGTTTGTAGTCACATCCAAAGAAATAACGCCTTTAAGGAATAGGAAAATACGGTACAATTATTCCAGACTAAATGCCATACATAAATACAAAGGTACATACACACATACTTATACATACTTTGGTGCAGATGCTATACTTTCCGGCAAGAAAGCGGAATGAAAAAAAAAAAAAGAGGATATTAATATAAAACATCCACAGAGGAACGAATGGTTAAAACCTACTCTCTGAGTCAGGTCCTCGCTCGCTCTCACTCTCTATCAACGTTGCATACTTGACATTCCGCAATTAAAATACCCCTGAATCTTCATAGAAAGTAGATGGCTTTCTTTTTTATTTCAACTTTCCCGTCTGGTATGCTACGGTCGCTTATGAAAATATTTACGTACTTTCTCCTCATCCCTAATTCTGCAGAACCATCTTGGGCTAACGCATGCAGTGCCAGCCTAAATGGCACGCTTACCTCAAGCTCCCATGACTGATTTAATTTATATATATATATATATATATATATATATATATATATATATATATATATATATATATATATATATATATATATATATATATATATATATATATATATATATATCTGACTTCTACTACGTGATAAGGGTGGAAGTCAGTCCACCGAAATATAGTCCTTAGCTTTAAGCCAGAGTGTTTCAATGGGCCTTTTATACGTGATTTTTTCATATATATATATATATATATATATATATATATAATATATATATATATATATATATATATATATATATATATATACTATACATATATATATATGTATGTATGTATCCGTATACATACACACATTTATATATATATATATATAATATATATGTGAGAGAGAGAGAGAGAGAGAGAGAGAGAGAGAGAGAGAGAGAGAGAGAGAGAGAGCAGATAAACGGAAGGTGATTTGTTCATGTGGAAAGAATGGAGGACTCTAGTAGTGAGGAGATGAGTGTGTTAGAAAACTTAAAAGAACTACTGTAATGGAAGAGTTTTATAAATCTCTATGGAGCGCGCCTAAGTACAGTATACTACAAAGTGAATTGAAGAAGTTTTGGCAAGGAGGGGGGGGGGGTTGGTTAAAGACAATGATTTTACATATATTTTCTGTACATGGGTTTCATTCATCATTCAGCGGTTACAGAATGCATGTGGGAGTGACTACTGTTTTGTATTTTCCTGAAACCACGCGATTTAAGGGATACTGCTGAATATTGTATATGCATACACATTCAGAATAGGAAATTCACCGTCTATTTAGCTATCTATCTAACCATAGGTGGAAAACAAAATTGTCATCAATCAGAAATTAAATATACTCGTTACTCTAATTAATAATCATTAGGATGGCGAGGCCTCACAATATGCATGACAGCATTTACTTTGGAGCTCGGAGAATAACTTAAGCTCAGCTCACCTCTGCAAGCTCAGAGCTTGGCAGACCTGGCTTGGCAGGAAGGCTCCTCTTCAAAATCACATTTACATTCTATTTAAGTAGATAATCAGATGCACTTGCCGAGATATGCCAAGTTTCCGCATTATTCAGCCGTCAACTCTCCTGCTTCAGCTCTCTCTCTTCTCTCTCTCTCTCTCTCTCTCTCTCTCTGTCCACAAGAGTTGATCGCACGCAATCATACCAAAAACTGCAGGTTATGGCTCATTTTTGCATACATACACACACACACATTATATATATATATATATATATATATATATATATATATATATATATATATATATATATATATATGTTTCCATACCAAGAACTGCAAGTCCCAAGAGCTGCAAAGTTATGGTTCATTTTTGCATACATTTATAATTTCAAAAGGAAAAAAAAAAACCATTAAACAAATATGGAGGATGCAGAGGCGGTGATTGGAAGGAAATGCAAATCCCATTGTCTGATGACATTTAATAAGAATGCTCTCCTTTTGTTCTTTACAACATGCTGGCAGACTGAGCTGGCCTTATGCCAGCAAGATCACTTGATCCTGGAGCAGCCCGTGTGAGGAAAGAAAAAATCCATGACCTCTTTAATTTTTTTTTCTATGAATACCAAACTCAGGACAAATAAAGTATACCACATGTTGCAAACGCAGAAAGCAAATAATTCTTCAGTAGAATTTAACACATCTTTTAGAGTCCTTAAAGTCAAAAGGCGTAAGTAGAATGATGACAGAACAAATAGCAGGCGTTGCCCTGACTCTCAATCAACGTAGCACTAAAATCTCAGGACTGCCCAAATCACCCAGAATCTGAATATCTGGGACTTGATGCTTCAAAATGATCAAGTCATATGTTCTCATTTTTATTTCTGAAAGCCGCGTCACTGAGTTTGCGTGTTCACGAATGGGGTATGGCAAATATTTGGAACGACTGCATTTAATGTGTTAAAAGATCCGCGATGCCACTGAGGGGTATTGACGCGTAAACAGTTTCCAACATTATTCAACAGGTGCACACATTATTAAATAGCAGGCCAATTAGGGCATTACTTTGCTAAACAGGAACAGAACTGAGCCAAGTAGCGAAGAAAAAACAAATATTTCAGCCCCTATTGCTGTAACAAATTAAATCAGACTAATTAACGAATAATTAAACGTACCAATAATTTTACAAGTAAAATACACAGCGTTAGATAAATACCAATTCAACACCAGACAGAATAGCCAGATAATTCAAAGGTGACATTTGTTTTTTCAAAAATTTCAAAATCAAAATTCAAAACGCTTACAGGAAGAATAACTGTCTGTTGCACTGTCGTTTGTCACAAGACTTAGAAAATAAAGTAAAAATGAACAAACAAAATTTACAAAACAAAGGTCATTATAATAAGAATCAAAGTTAGCGATGCCATACACGTAAATTATCAACTGGTTATACAGGGTGTCCATAAAGTCCCAGTGCCAGTACAAGTATTTATTGCTCAGAATGGTACTGGGACTTTATGGACAGCCTCCATATTCATCTTCATATGTGAATAAGTAGATATGTTTATAACGGATATTAACATACACGTGAACAGATCTAAACAAAGACGATGATCAGAGTCACACTCATGCTTTAACTTCTGACTCGAGAAGGAACCCCTTGTGCTGAAAGGTACCTTAAACTCTCTCTCTCTCTCTCTCTCTCTCTCTCTAAATATTTATCTATCTATCTATATATATATATATATATATATATATATATATATATATATATATATATATTGTAAAGGAATATTGATTTATTGAATGTAAAATTGCAGAAAAGGTTGAAAATTGATATTTGCATAGAAAAAAAGTGTGTACACTAGACAACAGATGGCAGTAGCGCTTGGCGTAGGCGGTAGTCGCCAAGGATAATGTACCGAAACAATGATATTTGGTCCATGGATGTCTAGCGTGAGTCTGGTATATAAAGGCCCAAAACGACGATTTTCGTTGGAGCTGAAACAAACAAGTGATTATAATAGTGTATCAAGTTTTGAGGAATATATGGTAATGTATTGTTTATCCATTTGGACGTTTTCTTGTGTGATGTAACGTTGGTTGCCACTAACTTTTTGATGTTACAGTGAATTATATGTTGTGTTGATATAAAGCTTTGTGACTTGCGTATTATACTGTAAAATGCAGTGATTAGTGATTAGTAGTCTTGATGAAGTGCTGTGTAGCGAGTCTTTGCTTTTGTGTAAAGCGTCCGTAATTTGTTTAATGTTCTGTTTGTGACTTTAATTTCCTTACTAGTTGTTATTAAAGTACATTTTAAGTTATAGTGAGTTGTCACTGTTTCCTGATATATTCTCCTCGTAAATCCTTACCGTAGAGAGAGTTTTTTTTTTTATGTTACATGGGGGCCTGTCGAACGAAACCTGAACGTATCCCTACTCAGTTTTTGCTCATTCTATCGAACGAAACTCAAACATATCCATACTCATTGTTTACTCATTCTGTCGAACGAAACCCGAACGTATCCTTATTAATTGTTGCTTTATTCATGTCGAGCGTATTCGACCATAACTTGACGTATCCCTACTGTTAATTGCTTTTCAGTACTTCCACATACTTTAGAGAGGGGGGAGAGTTGTGATAGTGTTAGTGCTATATTTGTCTTGCTGTGTTATTTTGAGCAGGTTATTAAAGATGTTTGATTTGAAAGATTTCATACGTAGTCCTAGTGGTGAAAAGTTAGAAGGTATAACTAAAATAGACTGGATTGTTCTAGCTAGGTACTATAATGTAGAAGTATCAGAATCTGCAAGGAAGCAAGAAATCTCAAATAAAGTAAGTGAGGCGCTAATGACTTTAGGCATTTTGTCTGATAAGGAAGGGTTGTTACTAATGAGTTGGGAAGGGCAAGAAACTGATAGCCAGCAAAGCGCTAGTGAAAATAATACAGAGGGTAGTGCAAGTGAAGAGGAAGGTGCCAAAGCCGTACGTGAAAAAACCAAGTCACGCAGGGTTAAACCAAAAAAGTCCAAACTTTTTTTATGAAGGGATGAGTGTTGAGCAGATGCAGATTCATTTGCAAATAGTTAGATTAGAGAATGAGAAAGCTGTTGAACTAAAGAAGTTAGAAATGAGAGAGCTGAAAAGGTTTAGGAAGATTGAGGTTGAGCAAAAGAAGATAGAAGCTGAGAAAGAGGTTGAGCAAAAGAGGATAGAGCTAGAGATGAAGAAACTTGAAGTAGAAGAAAAGTCCAGAGAAATACCAAAATCTTTTAGAATAGACAATGCAGTAAAAAGTGTACCAATTTTTGTTGAAAATGAAGTGGATGCATTTTTTTTACAATTTGAGTAAGTAGCACGAACAGCTGTGAATGGCCGAGAACGTCATGGAGCACGTTGGTTCAAACCTCCTTTCGAGGAAAGGCTAGGGAAGTATTTGCTGCCTTATCTTTAGATGATTCTAAGGATTATGAGAGAGTTAAATCTGAAGTTTTGAAAGCTTATGAATGGGTGCCAGAGAGGTATAGAGAGAAGTTCAGAAGCTGGATAAAAAGAGACAGTCGCACTCATATGGAGTATGCACGGGAACAACGCCTGTGGTATGATAGGTGGATGAATGCCCGAGAAGTTAATGGTGATTTCGGTAAACTTCAGGAACTTATCTTGCTGAGCAGTTCAAGGATGGTATTAATCCACTTATTAAAACATATTTTGGTATTGAACGTGATGTAGATAATGTCGATGAAGCCACTAGATTATCTGATAATTATGCATTGACCCATAAGCTATATAATACTGACGTCACTCCTAAAATTGGAAGGAGCAGAGTTTGGGAAGAGCAGCAAAATTACAAGGCACAAGGTAAGACTACGGAGTTTTCACAGGTATCATCTCGTGGAGTCTATAATAAATCCTTAATAGAGGTGGTAGAGGGGCAAGTCGATATAATTCTGGTCCTAGTGTTAGTGCTGGGACAAGCAGGATACAGTGTAAATGATCAGTTTACACCTAGTTACCAAAATATAGGCGAAAATTTTAGAGATTTTGTATGTTTCAGTTGTGGCAAAACCAGGACACATCAGTAGGAGTTGTCCACATCGCACAATAAACCGTCCAATTCAAGTGGTAAATAAAGTTAAAGATAAACCTGTACATTTTAAGGATGATCATAAACCTGAAAATACCATTGCATTGTTGAATCAACCACAAGCATGTGGTGACAGAGTCCTTGTTTGTTTGCTTCTCCCCTTAGGCCAGGTAAGAGGTATTGTAACGATAGCATAGACAGTAATAATATATGTGATGTTGATGAGAATATAGGTTACAAAATAGGTAACAATGATGTTTCAAAATGTTAGTAATGTTGGTTGTATTGAGGATATTGTAAAAGGAAATGGAGTGAGACTACCTGAAGAGAAGTCACATCCAAGGGTACTGAATTGTATGACCCTTTTATGGGAGATGGTTTGGTTACACCTCCCTTGTGTTGAAAAAAGGAAAGTAAGGTGGTTAAGAGATACCGGAGCGGTACAGTCTGTAATGATAAAAAATATGTATGACCAGTGGAAGGATACTGGAGAGTGTGTACTTCTGCGTGGGTTTGGACCTGATTTTCAGCTCCATTAGTAGAAGTAAGGTTAGAAACTCCGTTAATTTCGGGATATGTTAAAAATTGCTTTGGTGAGAGAAATCCCAGTGTCAGGAGTAGAGTTAATTCTTGGAAATGATGTATGTGGAGACAAAGTTTTTTGGTAGCAGTAATCCAATTTGACAGAAAAACCCTTTAATTCTTCATTTATTACAGAAGTTGAATGTACATTCCAAACTTATTTCCTGCTTGTGCAGTTACTACAAGAAGTAAGAGGTTGACGAAGGAAAGGTAAATGACGACGACGGTTTGGATTTACAAAACTTGTTTAAAGATAGTCCGGAAACACTACAAGTAAGTAAAGTCCAGTACTTCCTTTGCGAATGCTGAAAGTTAATAAGGAAGAATTTGTTAAATCTCAAATTGAAGATGATAATTTGAAGGTAATAAGAGATAATGCCCTTGTTGATATAAATGATATCGAGAAGGAAGGCAAGTGTTACTTTTTAAAGGATGGAATCCTAATGAGGAAGTTCACGAGTAGAAAAAATGTTAATGATGTTGTAGAACAAGTGGTCATTCCAAGTAGTTATAGGAATTTTGTTCTAGGTATTGCTCATGACTGTAGTTATTCTGGTCATTTAGGTATAAACAAAACCTATGAGAAATTATTAAGGTATTTTTTTTTTGGCCTAAGATGCGGAAAGATTGTAGTGAATATTGTAAAAATTGTGATTTATGTCAAAAAGTAGGTAAAGCTCAACATGACCCTAAGGTGATGCCATTGCAACCCATTGAAGTTCCAGGAGAACCCTTTGAGAAACTGGTTTTGGATTGTGTAGGACCTCTGCCTAGGTCTAGCAAAGGTAACGAGTATTTGCTGACAATTATGTGTAGTGCTACCAAGATTCCCAGAGGCTATTCCTTTAAGAACATGAGTGCTGATAAGATAATTGAAGCGCTTAACAAGTTCTTCTCGCTGGTAGGTTTGCCAAAAGAAGTTCAAACCGACCAAGGAACCAACTTTACGTCTAGAAAGTTTACCTCATTTTTAGCCTGTGCGAATATTAAGCATTGTTTATCGTCTCCTTATCACCCACAGAGCCAAGGAGTGGTCGAACGATTTCATCGAACCTTCAAAAACCATGCTTCGCACGTACTGTTGTGAAAATGAAAAGGAATGGGATGTCTACATACCAATGTTGCTATTTGCTGTTCGTGATAGCGTACATTCATCGTTGGGTTATTCCCCTTTTCAGTTAGTATATGTCCATCAGGTAAGGTCACCCCCATGGAGGTGATAAAGAATCAGTTGATTTCAGATGAGAGGATTCTAGCACGTTACAAGAAATGAAGGAAAAAATAAAGAAAATATGGAAAGTAGCACATGAGAATCTTAAAGTAGTACAAGAAGAGATGAAAAGAAATTATGACAAAAAAGGCTGCAAAACGTGAACTCGACATAGGAGATAAAGGTTCTAGTGTATCTCCCTACAGCTGGTAAGGTTTTTAACCAGAAGTATATAGGACCTTTGCACGGTGAAGGAAAAAGTAAGTGATGTTAATTATCGAATTCAATTTCCTACAGGACGGAGGAAAGTTAAAACTTTCCATATTAACAAATTAAAGAAGTATAACGAATCCAGTGGAGTGTTGTCAATTGCAAAAGAGGATGATGAAAAAGACGTTGAAGAAGAAATTGAACTTAGATTAAAAAAAAAAATACGATTATTGAGTGATGATGAAAAATTTAGGAAGTTATGTATTCATTTATCTGATGAACAGCAGCATGATTTTAAAGTGCTAATTCAAAACTTTTCAGATCTATTTTCAGACCATCCTAAAGGATAAAAGGAGTACAACATAAAATCAGGTTGAGAGAAGAGACTCCAATAAGTCAGCGTCCATACAGAATGTCGCCGAGGCAACAACAACAGTTAAAGACCGAAGTTGCTTATTTACTGAAACACGGACTAGCAGAGGAAAGCCATAGTGAATGGGCTAGCCCATGTATTCTAGTCGACAAACCTGACGGAAGTGCAAGAATGTGTACAGACTATCGAAAGGTAAATAATGTAACTATAAAAGATTCATATCCTATGCCCAGAGTAGAAGATATAATTGATAATGTAGCAAAGTTTCCTTTTTTAAGTAAAATTGATTTATTGAAAGGATACTATCAAATTGAGTTAGACAAAAACAGCAGGGATATTGCTGCATTTGTTACACCCCATGGACTTTATAATTATAAGGTAATGCCATTTGGTTTATGTAATGCACCTCTGACATTCCAACGTCAGATGAATTATATCTTGAAGGATTTCGAAGGTGTATTTGTTTATTTAGATGACATTATTATTGTTGGAGAAACCTGGGAAGATCACATTAAAAAAGTATATGATGTTTTTAAGAGGTTATTAGAATTTAATGTTACGATAAACCTTGCCAAATGTGAATTTGGAAAAACTACTGTTCAATATTTAGGACATGAAATAGGAAGTGGCCAAGTGAAACCTGTTGATTGTCATATTGAGGTCATAAAGATTTGACCCTCCTACATCTAAACGTGGAGTGATGAAATTTTTGGGAACAGTGGGGTATTACAGGAAATTTTGTAAGAACTTTTCAGATGTAGCCTACCCATTAACAGAGTTGCTGAAAAAGGATGTGAAGTTTGTGTGGTCAAAGGAATGTGACGATGCCTTTCAATAAACTTAAGCTCATGTTAATGTCTAGCCAGTACTGAAATCCCCAGACTTTAATCTACCATTCAAGTTACAGGTAGACTCCAGTGAAGTAGGAGCTGGCAGTGTATTATTACAGGAACATAATGGTGTTTTACACCCTGTATCTTACTTTTCAAAGAAATATAATAGCCACCAGTTAAATTACAGTATTGTTGAAAAAGAAGCTTTAAGTTTAATTTTGAGTTTAATGCACTTTGAGATATACTTGCTTAACAGTAACTTTGAAATAGACGTATATACTGATAATAACCCTTTAACCTTTATTAATAAATGTAAGCACAACAATAAGAGAATTTTAAGATGGTCTTTATTTTTGCAACCATTCAAACTAAATATTCACCATATAGCAGGCAAAGAAAATGTCATTGCAGATTCTCTCTCTAGATCTGTTGATTATTTAAAGGAAAGTGCTTGTTACCAACGACGTGGCAGTCTCCAACAGTTGCTAAATGGAAGTAGCTAATGTTTAAGACTGTAAGAGTGAAAATTCAGAATGGACTGAGGAGAGAGCCGCTGAGTTAAAAGGGGGGGGGGGGGGGAATGTAAAGGAATATTGATTTATTGAATGTAAAATTGCAGAAAAGGTTGAAAATTGATATTTGCATAGAAAAAAAGTGTACACACTAGACAACAGATGGCAGTAGCGCTTGGCGTAGGCGGTAGTCGCCAAGGATAATGTACCGAAACAATGATATTTGGTCCATGGATGTCTAGCGTGAGTCTGGTATATAAAGGCCCAAAACGACGATTTTCGTTGGAGCTGAAACAAAAAAGTGATTATAATAGTGTATCAAGTTTTGAGGAATATATGGTAAGGTAATTGTTTATCCATTTGGGACTTTTAATAATTCCATTTGGACGTTTTCTTGTGTGATGTAACGTTGGTTGCCACTAACTTTTTGATGTTACAGTGAATTATATGTTGTGTTGATATAAAGCTTTGTAACTTGCGTATTATACTGTAAAATGCAGTGATTAGTGATTAGTAGTCTTGATGAAGTGCTGTGTAGCGAGTCTTTGCTTTTGTGTAAAGCGTCCGTAATTTGTTTAATGTTCTGTTTGTGACTTTAATTTCCTCACTAGTTGTTATTAAAGTACATTTTAAGTTATAGTGAGTTGTCACTGTTTCCTGATATATTCTCCTCTTAAATCCTTACCATAGAAGTTTTTTTTTTTATGTTACAATATATATTTATATATATATATATATATATATATATATGATATATATATATATAATAGTGAGTGTGCAGAAAAAGTCAAATAAAATATGCAGAGCAAAATACATAGAAAAGGAGACAAACTTCTAAGAAACTGTAGTTTTCGTAAATGCTCCAACATACCAAAATTCACAGAAGGAAAGAGTAGAGAGATATCTAGAGGGAGAAAACATTCAGTTACGGAAGTGGAGAGAAAGAGAGAGAGAGAGAGAGAGACGGCTCGTTGGGTTCGAGCTAAGTTGACAATAATACGACCTAATGGTCTCTTAAATAGCACGTCGGGTCTTTTACAGGAATGCACAAAGAATGCACCGACAGTAAGCTATGGGCAATAGTGAACTCGGGTTGCAGGTAGTCGGAGTCGATGTTCTTTGCATAAATCTTGCATTACCTAAACTTTCACTGGAGTGAATATTCAGATGTATAAACATACATACGTGGAGTTTTGCCCATATCAATGTTTACTTACCTAAAAATTACCCTATTTTTAAAATAATTTCATGAATAAAACGTGGATGATAAAAAATATATCCTAATTTCTAAATAATTTTAGGAATAAAACAATGGTAAAAAGACGTGCTAAAGTAATTTTTAAAATAAAATATAGGAAATGTACAACTGGATGAAATTTTCTGGAATTACGATCCATACTTCAAGAATCCTCTTCGTTTCCCAGGTGAAGGAGTTTAAATGAAATCTTCAGACCTCTGAAAATAAGACATTACAAGATGACGGCAACTTTACTCGCGACAAAACACTAACTTTCATACTGTTCATGACGATCACTATTTACATAAGAAACAATCATTTCTTCACTCACTAATAACACGTCCAAGAAACTTTATGCGATGACTATGCCAGATGCATTCTAAAAACACTTTTAAGATGTTGATTTTATTCACTTATAACACAGCATCTTGCCAGAAACGGCTGTTCCATAAAACTAATTTTGACTGATATTTATCAAATATTTCTCCTAAAGACCACAAATGAGACCGGCATTAATACCTGGTAAGACTTCACCGGCATTATGAAAAAACAAAAACAAAAAAATAACAAAGGATATTTTTAGCTACAAAACACAAGTGGTTCTGCCCTCCTCATTTCTATCACATGTATTCTCTCACTTTCCTTCCCTAAGTGTCTCCTTACTCAAAGCAAGTGGATCTAATTTTTATAGTGGTATAGATCTATAAAATACAATACATAACATGGCTTAGAGTTAGAAGACCACCATCTATGAGATTGCAGTGGGAGCCTTTAATCTAGTTAAAAAATAAGCTAACACCCAAAAATGATGAAATTACTTGTTAAATGGACAATCTATCGGTTGAGATGTGCTTCATCAGATTTTTTAATTATTAAAAGCCTGATTAATGAAGATGCAATTATTTTGCCGATGAATTAGCAACATTTCCATTTTAGTTTTTGACCAATCACGGTCATATAAGATTAATTTTTTCGTATTTCTGCATTTCGTTGGATTACTTTTGGATTATTTTGTTTTCACCTTGAAAGTAATTGCAATCATTTAAAAATATAAGCAATAGTGTACGGTTATCAACAATGTTTTTGGATCAGGTTAAAGAAATATTTCTTGATAAGGGTAAAGAAATATTTCTTGATAAGGGGAAAGAAATATTTCTTGATAAGGGGAAAGAAATATTTCTTGAAATATGAACTTTAAAATAACATTGCTCCTAAATTTTTTATAGTTACCGAACAAAGGTAAATCACACAAAAATGTCAACAACCGTTAAGTTCCCAAAAGACAGGGGAATGCGTAGAAGAGAGAGAAAACGATAATAAAAAACTTAACTATGTAAGCTGCAATTATCCGCTTTAATCTCCGAATGCTATAAACAGACACGTGTTCGGCAAGGATGTCTCTGAACACAGACTGTTCCTGGTGTGTCATTAGGTTTAATTATCAGCGCCGTCCTGATGTCAGTGAACGGACGATGAGAGGCAAGGCCACAGCTGAACACCTGTTCAGATTCACCTGTCAATCAAGTCTCCGCTGGACAATAGCACCAGCTCAGCTGTTATCTGCACGAGATCCCCGGGAGACTGAACTAATGCTTAACGACCGTCTGGGCCGGCTTTGATTCACTGCATTGCAATCGTTATTCGAGATGTTTGTTTATTGCCTCACATGGCTGGCCCCAATGCTTTCGACTCTCCGAAGGGTTGTTGTGAACCAAGAAGAGGAAAGATACGAAGGCCTATGAGAAGACTTATTGCTCATAATATGAACTCTATTCATACGGAACAACCCCACAGGGGTCATTGACTTGAAATTCAAGCTTCCAAATAGTATGGTGTTCATTAGGAAGAAAGAGAAGGTTAAGGGAAATAAAGAAAGAATTGATCTAACTTGTACCGTGAGAGGACGATACATTTTGATAAAATCGGAGCGTGCTGCTTTTTTTTTCATCTGGTGGGTGGGCGGGAGGATTAGGAAGGGGGTAGGACGAGAAGCTGAAGGTCGTCTAGGATACGTCCTTCTAATTGTAGTAACTCTTGCTTGCTCCCCCAGCCGGCAACTCGCCCCCCCCCCCCCCCCCACAAAACCCTCTTGTGAATCAGATGCCTCATTGTCTCTCTTCTTCGACATAAGATCCTGCTTAATAACGTCTGGCTGCCTTGATTAACACATGGGTGGCTCAGGGGAGAATCTCGAGTTTTGCTCAATAAATGCAAAAGTGGGCCTTTTCCGCCGCACAGGGGAGGGGAAGACGAGCAAGAATTGAACAACTGAGCCTCAGTCGTTCTTTGCTATAAAAGTCTTTATGACAGAGAGAGAGAGAGAGAGAGAGAGAGAGAGAGTCAATCTTCGCTAAATTTTTCTTTAATTCACAGTTTCATGCATACCGAGCCTCTCTCTCTCTCTCTCTCTCTCTCTCTCGTCTCTCTCTCCTCCTCTTCTCTCTCCTCTCTCTCTCTATATATATTATATTTTATATATTATATATATATATATATATATATTAAAATATATAATCATAGTATATATATTATATATATATATATATATATATATATAGTATATTATATATTTATAATTATACATATATATAGATATATATATGATATATATTATTTATATATAGATATATATATATATATATATATTATATATATAATATAATTATATATATATAATATATATATATCATTATAAGATACACATATATATATATAATATAGATATATATATATATATATATATATATAGATATATATTATATATATATAGATATTATATATATATATATATATATATATATAGATAGGATATATATATATATATATATATGATGTCGACTCCATATAATTAATTGTCGACTCCCATAGATATAATAATTATTAATTTTAATATATAATTAAATATTATATTAAATTGTTTTTTCGACCTCCATTTAACCATCTTAAAGGAGAGACAAGACGGACATCTTAAAAGCAAGCAAATAATTATACACACAGACCAGGTTCATTGTCCAACGAAATCACCATCAAATTCCACACGCATGTTCATTTGCGTATTCAAGCAGCTACACATACACACATAAGTTAATGAAACTTACAGTTGAATTGTAAAAAAAAAAAAGACATAAAACCTTGAACCGTCTCGCAATATTAATGAACATAATGAAATTTCCAGTAGATGGTACCTGACAAATAATGAATCACACTTAATCTTGTAAAAAATGTAAAATAATGAATGAAATATATTTCTACAAGGAGTGAGGAAAAGTTTGTGGGTATCCTTCTGTTCAACGGTATATGAATAAAAAAAAAATTAAAGATGTAAATAGCCTCACGGTAACGTGCAAGTCATCTTAGCAGAAGAAACCAACAAACATTAACTTCACTTGTCAGACTCCTTTGACCCACATTTCTAACAAAATACACACACATACACATATGCAAATATACACCAACAAAAACGATATTCCATCCGAAGTCTTTCGTCATCATCGGGGAAAAATCAATTTCGCTGAAATCGAATCCACGGAGAAAGTAGGCTTTATAACATTAGTTATTCCGACATAGCGCCCAAGGGATGCTGTTGGGAGAAAGATAACCATCACGAGATAAGATCGTAGAGTGATTGATTTATATATATGCACGATCGATAACAGTGATGATTATGATTATTTGGAGAACAAGACCAAAGGATGGCCGACTTCGGGAAAATCGGAAAGAATATAAAACAAAATACCAAATTTAAACCCACCGGGCATGTACAACACACATATTTCTAAGGTTATTCGTAATATACTCCCGAAGCATTTTCTAAAACTATATTAGGTCTGTGTCCCAAATTTCTTACTCAAAACAGTAGTCAGCCAGTACTTACTTATCATCAATAAAAAAAACAAACACTGACCTTACAGGAGTGCCGTCTAAAATCCTGCATAAAAAGTCTGTAACAATGAAAACTTATGCTTGAAGACCATCTTAGAAGTATATATATATATATATATATATATATATATATAGATATATATATATATATATATATATATTTACATACACACACACACACACACACACACACACACACACACACATATATATATATATATATATATATATATATATATATATATATTATATATATATATATAATAACCCTTATACAGAGAGAGAGAGCTTACAGACCTTACCTTACAGACCTTACATCTTGTTCGGGTTGCCCCAGGTCCCTCAGTGTGAGGCACCTCTAATGTCTACCAGAGAGTTGCTAGTACATCTTCCGGTATATTTTTGCATCTTCCAATCTTGGATGGTCTGGGATGCAGTTTAGATATTTGTCGAGCTTATTCTTAAACACATCTACGCTCACTCGTTCCTGATATATTCCTCAGATTGAGCTGGCAAACCGCATTGAATAGACGCTGCATTATCGATGCTGGTGCGTAGTGGATTAATGTGCCTGTGCGCTTTCCTTATTTTTGTTCCTGGTATAGATTTTGGGCACTATTAATCTACCTCTGCTTGCTCTTTCTGATATTTTTAGTTCCATGATATTTTCTGCTATTCCTTCTATCTGTTTCCATGCCTGAATTATCATGTAGCGTTCTCTTCTCCTTTCTAGACTATATAATTTTAAGGATTGTAGTCTTTCCCAGTAGTCAAGGTCTTTAACTTCTTCTATTCTAGCTGTAAAGGACTTTGTACACTCTCTATTGTGAACATCCTTTTTGATAGTGAGGGTACCATATCATATTGCAATATTCAAGTGGACTACGAATATGTTTTATAAAGCATAATCATGTGTTCAGCTTTTCTTGTTTTGAAGTGCCGTAACAACATTCCCATTTTTGTTTTACATTTTGCCAACAGAATTGCTATTTGATCATTGCATAACATGTTCCTATTCATCATCACACCAAGGTCTTTAACTGCTTCCTTATTTGTGATTGTCTCATTATTAGGTCCCCTATATGCATATAGCTTTCTTTCTCTGTCTCCATAGTTATGATTCAAATTTATCAGAGTTAAATACCATCCTATTTACCTCTGCCCAATCATATACTTTGTTAAGGTCTCTATGTAGAGCGTTCCTATCTTCATCACAAGTAATTTCTCTACTTATTCTTGTGTCATCTGCGAAACTACTCACTACCGAATCCTTAACATTACTGTCTATGTCTTCAATCATAATAACAAACTGTATTGCAGCTAACACCGTACCTTGCGGCACACCGGATATTAACCTTTGACTTCATCGATTTCTCCGTCGTTTGCAATAACTATCTGTTTTTCTGTTGTGTAAAAATTCTTTTAACCATCTTCCTACTTTATCCACGATATTGTGTTTACTAATTTTCTTCGCTAATATTATGGTCTACTTTGTCAAAAGCTTTTGCAAAGTCTAAATAAACCACATCTGTTCATTTTCCGCTTTTACATATTTTTGAATATGTTCTCACGGTGGACTAACAGTTGGGTTTGTGTACTTTTTCCGGGTACGAAACCATGTTGTCCTTTATTAAACAAATTATTTTTTATTAAATGTTTCATAATATTTTTCTTCATTACCCTTTCATACACTTTCATAATATGTGATGTTAGACTCACAGGCCTATAATTACTTGCCTCTAGTCTTGATCCACTTTTGAAAGTAGGGGTAATATATGCTAATTTGTGCTCATCATAAATCTTGCCTGTATCTACACTTTGTCTTAATAATATTGCAAGTGGCTTTGCGATAGAATGAACTACTTTCTTTAACAAAATAGCAGGCACTCCATCAGGCCCTGCAGCAGCTCCATTTTTAATTTCATTAATAGCTTGCACAATATCAGAGAGAGAGAGAGAGAGAGAGAGAGAAGAGAGAGAGAGAGAGAGAGAGAGGCGAAAGGGAACTGCCAAAGACCTATTAATGCAGATATGACAGACGAACAAGACAAACCGAGCAAAGTTGTCGTAATATAAATAACAGATGATTCGAAGAAACAGGTGCTTGGATCTCAATAGCGTGGGACATGATAATATTAAATAACGTTGGAAGGCTATTAACAGATGCAGATAGCATTGCAGAGAGAGAGAGAGAGAGAGAGAGAGAGAGAGAATATCTTATGAATGATTTACCCGAGTGGGGTGGGGGGTACCTCTTCGAGGCCCTCCCGGTTTGGCAGAGCAATGAACACTCACGCTTATTATACTCTCTCGCTACTCTAGTTGCGACCTACAACCAGGTCAATGGAGGCAGAGAGAGAGAGAGAGAGAGAGAGAGAGAGAGAGAGGATTTGGAACTAAAGTTTTTCATTAAAAGATAGTACACAGTTCTTTATTATAACTTGAATATAATAACTCGATCCAAACAGATTGAGACCTTTAACAATAATCCAGTAATAATAATGGCAATGGTCTTATCAAAACAAATAAAACGGAGTAATAACATTGATAACTAATATATATTAAAGATACTATTAGTGTTATAGCAGAAATGTAAATGATTCGGAAACATGGGCTCTAATATTAATGATACTATAAGTGTTAAAGCAGAAATGTAAACGATTCGGAAACATGGGCTCTAAGAAGGAAAGAGGAAGTAAAGCTTGAGAGAACATAGATGAGAATGCCGAGGTGGAATATGGGAATATCGTTGATTGAGAGGTTGGAAAAATATGAAATAAGAAGAAGGGCAGGCTTAGTAAAGATTACAGAGGTGATAAGAGTGTCACGATTGAGATGGTATGGGCATGTGTTGAAGATAGATAACGAAGAGGGATTGGGAGGGACTTGTTAGAGGATGAAGATCGAAAGGGAGACAGAGAATTAGATAGCGAGATAGAGTGAAGGAAGATATGGAGAGGAGAGGTTTGGTGGAGGATGATGCCTCTGATAGAAGGCAGCGGAGAAGACGCATCAGGCAACCGACCCCTTAATGTAGGGATAACGGTGGGAAAGAAGAAGAAGAGAAATGTAAATGATTTAAAGACGAAGGAAAAAAAAAAAAACTGCTGAAATGCCTGGCGGGACCCAAACTCTTAAAAAACAAATTTTTTCTGCTGAAATACCTGGCGGGACCCAAATTCTTAAAAAAAAAAAAAAAAAAAAAAAAAAAAAAAAAAAAACACACACACACACACAAAAACAAATGTAAGACAATATAACAGACATTATAATGGGTATTTCACAAGAGTTCCACAACGTCCATCGTACACAATGGTTGACCACAAAAAGTCACCTTCAAAAACTGGTATCTGCTTTCATCCGACGTGGTTTGACAGCTGCTCTTAATGACCGTTCGATCAATCAATAACTCGAGTAGGACCTTGAGACAAGGAATTTACTGAGGGAGAAATCGTTAAAATTGAAGAACGGCATTTGATACATCTGATACCTCTCACATGCTGAACTAGGCGATCACGTTGTGCATTGGTTTTTTCGTACCTTAGCACAATGTTACACAAGCGTGAGCTGTCTGCGATCTGTTTACTAAGTCTGTTGCTTTAGCCTCATAAGCTGAAATCCATTGCCTAATTTTATAACAAAGGTATACAAGTTACCTGACTGGCGTTGATATTTAGCATACCTGAGGCAAAGTCTCGCACGAGCCAGCTTTTCGGATATAAGGTTGTCCGTCGTTCATCAGTCTGTCATCTTTTTTCCCGTTTTCTATTTATTCGCAGAAATTTGTGGTTTATTCCAAGAAAATAGGGCAAAAATATTTCTTAGAGACAGAGTTACAAGGAGTTACAAGGATTAGGATGTCTCAAAAACTTGTTAGTCCATCCGAGGAGACATCGTGTGCTCACTTATCTCTAGGGGCAGGTTTTACTGTTCATCCACAGTGTCCTAATGATTTTGTCTAGCTTTCTTTTAAACTCTTCCGCACTGTTACTGTTTACAAATTCTGGTGGCAGTTTATTCCATGTGTCACATATATTGTATGTAAAGAAGTTCCCACAGTGGGATGTGTTGTATCTCTTCATTTCGAGAGAGAGAGAGAGAGAGAGAGAGAGAGGAGAGAGAGAGAGAGAGTTAAAATTTACTCAGATGAGGGGGGATGCCTACTTAGAGGGGCAAAGAGAAATAGATGTGTACAATTATAATCTCATCAAAATTAATGAACCCTGACTAACTAAATTTCTCTCTAATGTTTTATTATTAGGGATAATTCAAATTTACCTATGTTCCAGGGACCGATACACTAATATATTTGCTACGATAGCAAAGTGGTTTAAGTAGAGAAGGTGACCGATGGAGCAGATTTCAAAGACCCCTTCAGTTAGCTCTTCCTCTTTTATTAAAAGCTACCACTGATCCAGTTTTATTCAATGGAACCTACCTTAACCTATGTTTTTTGTTGATATCTTTCCATTATCTTGATTTTAGTGAAAAGGAGCCTGCCTTTTTTTCTGCTCTTTCTCAATGGGGCTGTCAATGTCCGCACTTTTTCTAAGGGGACCCTCAACTTTTTTCAGGTGGTGTCAACCATTATGTTTGTTTATTCCAAACTGAACAGCCTTTTAACGTTGTTTTTCGACGGGGACTTGATATTATCGTTTAGTTTTTATCCAAAGGTTCTATTCATATTTTTTTCAAAAGGATCCTCACAATGTCTCTTCAAAATGCTGCTGTAGTCACCCGCAGTGAACGCAGACTTAGCCTTTTTCGAAATATATCAATGGATTCTTGGAAGGGAGAGACTTTAATATACGTGCAACTGAGTGGAATAAGGTCATACCCATGAATCATGTATAACTATTGGAACCACAGTAGAAAGAAAAAATAACGGCGCAATATAATGTCACGTATTAGTATTCAGTCACGTTTGGAATCGATTATAAGCAAATTAAATAGGTGTTACAGAATTTTCTATTTGAGTTAAAGTATAACCAATATAAAACAAACAAATATAAGCATTTAAGACATTTTCAAATGAATACGAAATATGTAAATTATATGTTCTGGCCTCTTTCCCTATATATATATATATATATATATATATATAATATTTTAGTATATATATATATATATAATATATATAATATATCGAATTTACTTATCAACTGAATGACCCAATATTGCGTCTTAAACCTTTTAGAGGCAACATCTCTCAGAAATTCGTCATAGTCCTAAAACCTTCCCAACAACCTAGAGGCTTTTTCCTCCACACTGCTGGTCCCGAGGGAGGAAGAGGGAGGCAGAACGATAGGAGGAGGGGAAAAGGGTAAAACAAACGAAAACAGGAAAAAAAGGCAATTTGGTGTCAGTGAAAACACATCCAAAACTGCCCGCCGACAACCTTGGGTATGCAAAGAAAATATTTGTTCTGTCTTTCCTTGAGGCCCACCGGAGACGCCTTACGGCAGGAGGTGAGGGGGGGGGGGGGCAGAGGGGGTGTCGGATAGGGGGCGGAGAGGGGGTTAATGCCAACCAATACAAAGGAAACGGCGAGAAATGTCCGGGAACCATGTTTACACTCATATCTCATTAGGGCGTGGAAAAACAGTTTTCAAAATAAGAAACTATCTCTTCCCAACAGCAAAAAAAAAAAAAAAAAAAAAAAAAAAAAGGTTTCCCTTGGGCCACAACAATAGAAAATAGTCCCCTTCTGGCCCTTGCCCCCCTCACCCCCACCTAAAAAATTAAGGAGGAGGAAAAAAAAAAAAATAGAGATGGGCAAAACGGACAAGAAATCAGGCAGCGTGCCACAAATGGGGTTAATGTCAACAAACTCTCATAAACGCCGCCTCATTGTTATAAATTAGCCTAAGTGGGATGAGAGACACCGACGAGAATTAAAGTCAAGTTTTCCTTGCATCATCTTAGATAAATACTAAAGCATCGTTCACAAGCTGTCTCAACGGATTTGGAACATTTGGCAATGATAAATGATACTCGGGGAACGAGCATATATATTCAAAGGGCGTATAATACAAATACTCGAAAAAGATTCATCAACACCAGTCAATGGCAGTCAACGAAACGAACAGTTATTAAAACAATTATAAATACTTAACCCAAGTATAACATGAAAAGCGGAGGCAAAAAAGTTTACATTAGTATATAATACATATATATATATATATATATATATATATATATATATATATATATATATATCATATATATATATATATATATATATATATATATATATATATATATATATATATATATATATATATATGATATATATATATATAATATAATATGATATATATATATATATATATATATATATATATATCATATATATATATATATATATATATATATATATATATATAATATATATATATATATATATATATATATATGTACATATATGAAGTTCACACAAATGCAACCGCAGAAACACACACACACACACACAAACTTAACCAAGAGTGAAAAGGGTTCCCATGCTCGTGTTTTGAACATTCCGTACAGTACGTAACCCCATGGGGGTGGAGGGTAAGGGGAAGAAGTGAGCGAGGGGGGGGGGAGAAGTGAGGGGGGAAGACACGACAAAAATGCGGCTGCAGACGACTCTGCAAAGAATTGCAAATGATGGCCAACACCTGGCCCTTCTGGCACGATGCCAGCGAGACGCATACTAATAATAAGGGCTGATTTACCGCTGAATGAATTGCAAGACTTTCACTTCAGTCTCGGGTCGGAGCAGTTTTGTTCATCTTTCTTTCACTCATTCAGTTCATTATTATTGGTATTATTATTGTTATCATTATCATCATTAACAGCAGCAGAGGCAGTGATAGTAGAAATAGTAGCAGTTTCATTTACTGGTATCATTATTAGTGTTAGCAGTTTTACTCTATAATAAAGTCTAAATCGACTTACATTATAATCATCGTCAAACCAAATCTCTGAAAACTGTATACCATAGAGTTTATAACTTAGCATAATATATTTACGAAAATTCTGATGAAACTGTCAAGTAGTGGTAGTATCATTAATGGGTAATATTAATAGCAAAAGTAACGTTGCTATCTAAATCAACTTACTTTACTAGAAACATAGAAAAGCCTCTAGAGACTGTACGCTGACTTGCTTTCAAGACAACGTAATATATCCACCAAATTTCTGATGAAATTACGAATCCCCGGCATTACATGCTGACTGGGTTGTGAACGTTACGGCTGGTCTTATACAGGGCACGGAAGAGTATAAAATTTAAAGCCGAGTGTCAAAAAAATTATAAATAAAAAAAAAATAAACAATAAATATATAAAAGAAGTTTATGTTGCCATAAAAAAGTGACAGACTCTATAAGTGTGTGACTTGTCTATCTTTGTCTTTCAGCGTAAGTGTGCTTTTAAGATTAGGCGTTAGTGCATAGTGTCAATGAAGATGTAAAACTTTTTAAAATTTAACCAAGGGCCAGTTTATGATTCAGCAGTTACATGATAAAAAACATGGTCAGTGATAAAAAAAACATGGTCAGTGAAAGTAAAATCAGGGATAGTGAAGGACTATAATGACTGGAGGAAGGTGATGCAATCCAATATTTAAAGTTCTTTCCTCATTCATCACAGCGCATAATACCTGAAACGGGGATGGCTAGAGGAATATATATTATGTATTTTTGTTTATATGCCTTTTTACCCTCACAAGCAGATAGTCCAGAGGATGATGACTTTCTGGTTCTCAGCAAATTGGGATGAAGTTGGAAGCTCCATGCTCCTCATAAATGAGTAACCTAAAGTATTACATTTAGTTGACTCATGCTGGCTAGTGAGCAGATAATTCAAGTTCTCCAGACTTGGGCAGCGCGGTAGATTCTGCACCGTGGCTTTGGGTTTACGCACATACTTCTCTTGTCATTTTTTGTTTCTGGTTACATCCGTTCGGTTTTATTTAATGTAATGTAGCACATAATCATTTCTTTTCTTTTCTTTTATTTAATGTATGTAGCACATAATCATTTCTTTTCTTTTATTTTCCTTATCTGCGAATGGGAGTCAATTTTGTGGAAGCTTCCCGGTTAAAACATTGGCTGCTTGGCTTATTCCATAAGAATGTCAACTCATAATGAATAACATTTGAGGTCAGGTTGGGCAACATGAACTCGAAAAGAAGTGCACTTTATCCATAAACTGTTCTTGTTTAAAGAGAAGAAATAAACATAAGAATACACATTGCATATTATCATATAAAAAACGATAAACTAAAATCGATACCAATATTGCTATTGTGTTTATTTTATCTTTTTTCCTCTAAGAATACTTCACTAAGTAATTCACATTTCTGAAACCTTCGGCTTTACTAGTCAGTCTGCATACCGCAGCAAGTGCTGTAAATTCCTGAACTGCCTCGCTCGCTATAAAGAAATCGTGGTTTATAACCAAACTGCAGTCAACAAATTACTAAAATGCTGTGCCTGAGTGCTCTCAAGACAAGGACTTTTTAAGAGAAGTATCCTGTAGACGAAAAATGGAAAAATATTTATTTAAGACTACAAATGCAATTCTTGAATTGAAATTTTTATATATATATATATATATATATATATATATATATATATATATATATATATATATAATATATATATATATATATACACACACACATATATATAATATATTATATATATAATATATATATATATATATATATATATATGTTATGTATTACATATATATAAATTTCAATTCAAGAACTGCCTCTGTAATCTTATATCAAGATTTTTTCCTCTATTTTTTTGCTGTATATGTACCTCTCTTCTAAAGTTCAGTTCATATATATATATATATATATATATATATATATATATATATTATATATATATATATATTATAATATATATTTTATTATATATATATATAGTGTAATTGTAATAATAATAATAAGACCTTTTAAGTTTCTTTGATTTCCATACGCTTTCAGTACAGACTTATTAAAAACCATGATTCCAGAAGAGGAATAAATGAGAAACCCTACTTCCTGCAGTGGGAACTCACGTACATACAATGGGTTTTCCTGGGGTTATCCTGCCACATAGAAGGATATATATCTATTCATTACGTACATATGTATATCTGTCAATTTCAGATACACTTGATCAGATGTACCTAGTAAGTGGTATTTCAACATCTACTGCTTTTGAAAATTATGTAAGTATTCATAGGCTGAAATCAACTTTACCGATCTCTCTTCGTGGCAGAATGGCTTAGGTTAACCACATCGTTTATCAGTCATACATGGCTTTGAATCCTACCACTTAGGTAAATACGGTTTCCTCATCTGTTCTCTATGGGGATTCAAGGTTTGCAGTGATCAGCGTTTGAAAAAAAAAAATCGGGGAAATTGAGTTGGGAGTACATACCTCGAGAAGACACATTAAGTATATATTATATATATATATATAATATATATATATATATATATATGATATATATATATATATGATATAGATATAGTATATAGTATACGTTTAACAATACAATCTTGTGTACAATGTATTTACACACTAGTATAAACTGAGTCTCATCAGTATAACTAAACAAGTAAAACATGCAGCAACTAGTCTTCGTTATGTCGGCATTTTCTTTAAAAGGAGATAGCAATTACTCCTCAAGAGGCCAGTTATCTCATTCATTCTCCTCTCTCTCTCTCTCTCTCTCTCTCTCTCTCTCTCTCTCTCTCAACCTTGAGCTACTTTTCTATTAACATTCTGTGTTTCTGCTATTGCTCATCCTACTGTTTCTGTTGAATACGTTCGTAAGTATATCCCTCGAAGCAACATAACTTTGAGAATCAAAGGCAGTATTCACTTACCGGTCCCCATCTCTCTCTCTCTCTCTTCTCTCTCTCTCTCTCTCTCTCTCTCTCTCTCTCTCTCAGTGGAGCTGTCACACTGACCCACAAAATGAGTTTATGTCTGTGAGCCCAATGGCGCCAGTGGAGTACTACTCTACTGTGATATCATTTGAATATTACGTATTTCAGGAGAGAAAATGAACTTGTACAGAGACAGAGAAGATGTAAAATTGGAGGAGGAGGAGGAGGAGGAGGAGGAGGAGGAGGAGGAGGAGGACCTGACATTGCATTCTTTCGACGTGACGACTTCGAAGTAAATGCACGTAAATTACTAGTAATGGTCAAGAATCTGTCTCTCTTTCTCCTCTGTGAAAGAAATCCTCAATTTCTAAGCTTTTTGCTCTTTGTTGTGGTCGGTCCTTCACACTATTTGTGCTTTGGATAGTGAAGGTCAAGATTTGTGGCCTCCCACTACAGGGAATATTGATGGAAACACCTTATTTCTTTTCAGAGAGAGAGAGAGAGAGAGAGAGTTAAGTATATCTTAGTTTAACCAAATACTCTGAGCTAGTTAACAGCTCTCTAAAGCTGGCCCGAAAGATTAGATTTTTTTTTACGTGGCTAGGACCCAACTGGTTACTTAGTAACGGGACCTACAGCTTACTGTGGGATCCGAGCCACATTATATCGAGAAACGAATTTCTAATCACCATAAATAAATTCCTCTGGTGCCCCATTGGCAGCAGCGGAGAGGTACTTCAGGCAACCAGATTGATATGTGAGTACGCAACGAGCGAGAGAGAGAGAGAGAGAGAGAGAGAGAGAGAGAGAGAGAGAGAGAGAGAGAGAGAGAGCACTTTCCCTAACATCGACTGCATCCTATACAAAAGGAAGCTAAACTACCGTAAGTGATATAGATAAAACCTTAAGAGACACAATCACGTGATTTGAAGATCCAGAAAGAATTAAGTAGATTACACGAGTGTCCCGGTTTCGTTCAGCTTCATTCAGAAATTCCTAGCGCATAACAGCCAGCAAGGAGCCGAGGGGGACTTCTTAAATAAGACGTTGTCTGCAGAAGCACAAGGCTTCTCCCGCACCAAATCCTACTCTATTCACTGTCTTATCCTTCTAAAATTAATTTCTATGCAAATCAGCAGAGTAATATTGCTTTCACAGAGATTGCAAAAAAAAAAAGGGGGGGGGAATGGGGGGGGGGGGGGGGGGGTTAGGGTTGGCGGCACGAGACCTGGGCAAAGCGAGTGAGGTCAACAACGCACGAGACGGGACGACCTCGTGGCTTGTCATGTATCTTTTATGACCTATGACCTTAATTTACAGGCGATATCTTAATCTTATATTCACTTTACGAGCACATTTCCACTACACTAACAAAACTGGCAGTCGTTTAATGAAATTATAATTTTCCCCCAAAAGATCAAGGAAGAAATTGCATTATACTATCTATGGCAAGTTGAAAATAAATTTTACGCCTGAAATGTAGATGGAAATGAGCTTCAACGATCATGATAATAAAAAATGAATGATATAACACGTTTATCATGCAATTTTAGACAATACTTTCAAGACTGTTTACGTCCAAGTAGTTTATTCTTTAGAGGATTGTACTGAACGCCAATTTTGACGCCGCTTTCTTTCTGCTCAAGTTTTTTAATCTGACAACAAAGTTTCCATACCATTATCAATTCACCTACACTCACAAGATTGTTTTACAAAATTTACGAATGAACGATTCGAGATCCAGAGCTATCAAAGGAGGGCTACAGAAAAACGTAGGGAGAAGAAACATAATAGAGGATTGGATCCACGGCAGCGACAAGACAAGAAGAGAAGAGACAGACTGTTGCCATTCATTGACAACTCGCCCATTCCGATGATCCTAAAAGAAAAGTTGGTTTTAGGATGTTTTGTGATAAAAGAAGATAAAGCGTTTGGACGGTAACGGGAATGATGCGAGTGGCCACCTTTCTTGGGAACGATACAATCCACCGGATTTTCCAGAATGAAGTAAAACCAAGGACTTCATGATGAAGAGGAGATACAGCACAGAATAGGCGCCAACTCGTCCCCAAGACTCCACACAGCTATCGATCATGACTGCTATCCATCATTTACCAACAACAATACAGAAATGAACCCTGGCACTTGTTACATAATTCAAGACCGATTGCAATTCTTGCACCAGATAATGACAAAAAATGTTTACGCAAATGTGGCAACAAACTCCTTCATGAACACATGCTTAACAGACCTTAACAGACATAACACAAGTTTCTTGAGGTCATCGGCCTTCTTAGAACGTATTTTCGAATAAGTTCTCCAAGTGCTTCATCATCCTTAGTGAAAAAATACTCAAAAACACATCAACTCCGGACTGCTTAATGTCTATATTAAGCAGCGTTCAAGGCAGAAAGTGACACCCATCAACACGTCAGGTGATGAAGTACTCACCGAGTAGGCCTACTTGTAAGGCATCATCGAGCCCAGCCAACCGTGAGGCAGATGCCTACAGAAATGGGTAGGGCGGAGTTGCAAGACGTTGCTCATTTGTTCGATGACACTCATAAACTTTATCATTCACTCCATCGCAAGTCAACGACTGTTGAGATGTCAGTCATGGTACAGCTGACTTCTCCAGCGTCTTAGGCCTAAGCCGAATGTGAAGTGGTGTTACTGACCTTCCCTCACGATCAGTCACTCCAGGAGAGTGCCTACTTTCACACGCAAGAATTACTATACGTTCCGTATCACGAGTTTAAAATGTGTAACTACTATCGACCTTTGCGTATTTACTGTTCTTTAATGAATATTCATTAATGAAAATGTCTAATATACCAAAGACTGAGAAACTTTTCTGCTAAAATATAAGACACCGTCTCGCTCTTACTTTCCACACCTTCCTCAACAGAAAAGTTCTCTTACAGAGGAAGAGATAAATCAACTATAATCTTGCTTTTACTAAATCTTAATTTTACGTTTATTAACAGTCGTTACAATGAATAGTCTTGATCAAGGAAATATTAATTTCCGTTTACTAAGTGTTCTGCTCAACACAACTAATACGATGCCCCACGACTTTAATGTTGTTATGTCTTTAACATGCCAAATTAAAACAATTGATATGTGCCCACTTTCTCTCTCTCTCTTTCTCTCTTATCAAAAGCATAAAGGATTAGCTTGTCGCTGGTGTACCAAAGCAGCGGCGGCGGCGGCGTCCTTCAAGAGAGCCTGGGAGCCGCAACGAGATCAGATTCGTAAGGGTGGCGTTTGACCCTTTGAGCTGACCACGAAGACAAAGTATGTCATTCTTCTGGCCACACACAATACCCTTGTATGTCCCTTTGCTGAAGAATGAAAAGAGAATCCTTCCTAATGTGAGTAGACGAGGAGATCGCATCTCGCAACGCGCCCTGAAGAGCGACAATGAGGGAGAAAACTCGAGGGTATTTGACTTCAGTGAAAAGGAGAGGTGTAGGGTTACGTTCGTTCCGACCGAAATAGCCTTTTTACAAAAAAAAGGCCTACCGCCATCATGATCTTGCGAGCCAAAGGTACAATAATGACAGTAAAATATCTAGAGAGAGAGAGAGAGAGAGAGAGTGTGTAAAATAACCAGCCTTGAGAGAAAACACAAAACCTGGTCACAGACAAAAAACACGGCTTTACTCTGTTCAGGATTCAGAAACACACAGCATACAGAGGCTAGAGCTTCTAAGGTTCGGATGCTTAAAAGGGAATGTCAGTTTTTTAAATCTTGCTTCTCTCTCAATCTCTCTCTCTCTCTCTCTCTCTCTTTTTCAAGTGATGAGCAATTCCATAGCTGATTTATTCCAGTTCCTAATTTGTTGTTATGAGCAGCAAAAATCACGCTTTCAGCAATATGATACGAAAATTGCAATTGTAGAATCAAAAGGCAGCCAAGGTACGTATTCAACCTTTGACCTAATAATAGTTCCATACTATATCTAGAATCCATCCTACGACAAATATACAAAGGTTGCAACTCCAGAGAGAGAGAGGCACTTGCAACGGCTCAAAACCTAGCCATCGGAGTACTGGAGAGGGCAATGACCTTCGAAGAAGCAACCCGGCATGAAAGGAAAAACCTGACAATAGTTATTCTCTTTCTTAGTTCGTATGTTTTTAGCGTTTTTCGTGTTTGACAGCATAACTACAGAAAAATTTTTGAGTCATTTTTTTTTACGTAAATTTATCATAAGTGGTCCTCGTAACTGGCAACGAATGATTACGTCTTGAAGGTGATAGAAATGTGTATCTTTTAGAGAAAAGGGCCCTCTTTTCCTAATGAATTGCTCAGGCTTGGCGGAGGTTTGTGGTCTCCAAAAGGCTCTTGTTTACCGATTGGATACCTCAAGAAGCAGCGTTTTTACGGCCCAGCTGAATCAATTTGTCTTTTAATTTTATCCAATACCGTTGGTCTCTCATCTACGGTCTCTTTCCACCAAGCTTTCCAACTTCCTTTTAGCTTGACTTTAAGAACAAATGAAAGATCGATGAGACGAGCGAAGACTACAATATACAATATAGGTCGACTCAGCTTCTATCTGGCGGGTCACTAAGGCCTACGTTTTTCAGTTTTAACTGAAGATTATGTTCTTCTTTCACAGGTAACTTATCAAGCCATTTTCAGCCCTGAAAATGATTAAGACTTTACCATTGAACCAAAAACACAGAAAATCTTTAAAAGAAATACTAATAAACCTGTGAAATTGAAAATCATGATAGCTAAAGAAAATAACTATTTTCAATTGCTTCAACATTTCTTCCAGAAACTTTAAGTAGGTGTTCATTCAGGAACTAAGCGTTATAGTCCTAACCATGAAAATAACATTAACCTAGGTATTAATTACGACATTTTCCAAGTTATTTTTTCCCTTTCCTCTGCTTCTTTCAAGTTCATTCGCTGACATATCTTGTAAAACTTTAAGTCTTCATTCGTATTTTCTTTTTGTGACTTTGCTACAAATGGCGGATGACGGAAAAACTAATAAAATAAAGGGATTATACCTAACTTCTGTGTGAGGTTTCACTTTGGTTTTGTCAGATATGAAATTTTACACAAAGATTCCCTTAAATGCAGGTACACTGCCTAGTTCCTAAATGCTATTAGGCACGCAAACAGACAAATCAATAAAAGCAATAAGCAAAAGAATAACTCAAAAGCGTCACCAAGTATGAAGAACATCCTCATGCTAGCAACCCACCTCCAACTCTGTCTGGCCTGGTTATAATTTTAATCCCACGAAATCTTTACTTCTTTTTTTCTTCTTCTTCAAACGACCTTAAGGACGTCTTTACATACTCTTGGCACTGAGACACTATCATTCATTTACATACTCTTGGCACTGAGACACTATCATTCATTTACATACTCTTGGCACCGAGACACTATCATTCATTTACATACTCTTGGCACTGAGACACTATCATTCATTTACATACTCTTGGCACTGAGACACTACATCATTTACATACTCTTGGCACTGAGACACTATCATTCATTTACATACTCTTGGCACTGAGACACTATCATTCATTTACATACTCTTGGCAATGAGACACTATCATTCATTTACATACTCTTGGCACTGAAACACGATCATTCATTTCCGCTATGCATTTCTCTCTCTCTAGACCTATAAACGGGGAGCCTTACTCATGCCATAATAATGGCATCTTCCTCCGCCGTCATAATTCTGGAGGTGTCAGCCAGACTTTAAACCGTGCCAGACATCCATCACGCGCTAAGAAAGACAAAATACAATTTTATGAAACTATAGCATGAGGTCGTTTACAGCCTATCTCGGACTACCTCAGAGCTTCTCTTGGTGGATGTAAGAGAGCATCATGAACAGTGTGCCTGATTGCATTCAATGATTGAGTTGCAAGCGCGTGGAATTCATTATGATAAGCAGGGGCTTAGATTGCATGTGGCGGTATATAAGCTGTTTTCATTAATGTTACTTATTTATACTACTCAAAATTACCCACTGATAATTCAATTAGTATTTATTATTTGTCACAGAATTTCAAATCACAGTCTACCTCCCTTGACGTTCCATTAAAGGAAAAATTACCCAAACTCTTTAATAGATAAAAAAAAAATATTTTTATACTTTATGAAATCAATTCATCTTAACAGATTTAACTCGGCTCACCTCAAGTCACGTGAAGCCTGGTTTCAACAGCCGATAGTAATAAGAAAATCTCTCCCTTATAATGGTAAGGATGCTAGTAGTTCGAGAGAGAGAGAGAGAGAGAGAGAGAGAGAGAGAGAGAGAGAGAGAGAGAGAGAGAGAGAGATCCATAAACACTATGACATCACTTTTCCTTTTAAAAGAAAGTTACCAGTGGAGTCTTGAGCACTCAATAAAGGAAAATAATAAACAATAAAAAAAATAGATAAACAAACAACGAAAAAGCTACACAGTATCAAGAATTAAAAACTCCCAAACGTACGTAACCGAGTCAACACTGGGATCTTCCTATGTTCTATGCTGACGACCTACCATCACTCTGGGGTACTGAGAGAGAGAGAGAGAGAGAGAGAGAGAGAGAGGAGAGAGAGAGAGAGAGAGACTATGTTTATTTACGTAAGGGAGAATTGATGAGATTGCTTTGTGTTTATTTTGTATGAATATAATAGGCTACATCACCAACTCTGACCGTAACATATTTGACTGTGAACTCGTTGGTACTATCTCCGAGGGCTCTTTAGATCTTAGTTGCAATGGAGAATCTCCCGAGGTGGAGACAAGTTGACTTTTCAGCAAGGCGGAAAATTAATGGTCAACACAACCGCACCCCCCACCCCCCACCCCAATAAAAAGAAAAAACCTTGCATTTTTTATTGAATAATTCAGGTTCTGTTTGATGGAGAGCGCGCCGCAGTACTGGTCTGGCTTTTATTGGTTGCAACTGAGAAGCAAAGATGCATTAAAGTTTCGTTATCTTAATGTAATACTTACGGTAATGTAAAGGTTGGATTGATATTTTTTTTTGAAATAGCAATTAGCAAAAGTATTGTGAAGCAATTCTGATATATTCATATACATATTTATATACGTACACACAAACCCATGCACACACACACACACACACACACATATATATATATATATATATATATATATATACATATATATATATATATATATATATATATATATATATATATATATATTCATTGAAAATTAAAAATAAAACAGAGCAAATCCACTAACTAAATTGTACTGGAACTTTGCCCGAAATGCATTTGTAACAATATATAAGGAAAGTAATTCATTGAATTTTGTCATACTGGATGGCATCTCATTTTTGTTTTTTTGTTTTTTTTTGTTTTTTGGGGTGGCACTCTGTAACTTTAATTGCTTTGGTATGGCTACAATTATTCGTAAATCGATAACTGCGAGGCATTAAATAAAAATAAAGAAATAACCCGAACAAAAACAATATAACACTAAGTGAAAAGTAGATAAAATAATAATAATAAAGTAATAATTACGTAGTCATTCATCATTAATACCTCAATCATTAAACACAGAATAGGAAGAGCAGTATTACCATACCAACTCGACAAGGATCTGGGTCAATTCATTCCGGGTTTTTTTTTTCTTTTTTTCCAGCCCCTTTGATTCCGGGGCTGTCCGAATCTCTTGTTCGACCTAATTAGCCCCCAGACGAAGCATCCATTAGCAGCATTATTTGCAAACTCGACTTGATGTCAACTAGATTCTGAACCGTCTCGAATTGCAAATAAGGAGTTCTGTGCAACGTTAGTATAGCTGAAGTGAAAAAAAAATAGGAGTGCTTGTGTTCTAAGACTATATATATACAAGTGTAATCAGGCCACCCCCTAGTCATAAGAAAACAAGCACTCATCTTTTTTTCACACATAAATACACATACATATACATATATATACACACATAATATATATGCGCATACATATAAATATATATGCATACATACACACATACATTTGTGTGCGTTCACGCGTACAGATATATAAATTAAACTGGGAATAGTAAAAATTCCTTTCTTTCCAATAATATCGTAGACTTAAAAACAAAAAAAGGACAAATTTTTACTTTTCAAATCTATGCATAAAAACGTAGTTTGGAAACCTTTAACCAAGAATTTCAAATTTTAAGTCAGTTAAAACTGCAATTTTCCCCCTTCTGCTACTACTAACAATATCTGTAAATCTTTGAAACATAGACGATACCAAGTACCCTACGCCAGGATATATCACAACAGTGATGAAAAACGAAGGATTCTGATAGCCCAGGCTATATATGGTTTATCTTCATAGGGCAAAGAAGGAAAAAAATTCTTGCAACTCCCGGAGACTATCAGGACAGAAGGACTCCTTATAGCAATTATCATCTTCAAAACAGGAACTGGTTGATACCTAGCATAACTCGTTACCTGGCCACTCAGCTATGCTGGAAGATCGCTAACACCCTCGTTTTCATGAAGACCGGTGAACCCACGCCATATTTGTCCATAATACTCTGCTACTGAGTGTAGCGCTCATTTACATTTTGTTTCTAATTGTCTGCAGTCTAAGACCAGTCATTCTGAACCTTTATCCCTTCGAGGAATCCCTAAAGTCATTTTTCATACCCTAGGGAACATTTATCAACAGTTTACTTATATATATATATATATATATATATATATATATATATATATATATGATATATATATATACAAACACACATCTCAAGAGACAGAGGAAGGCGACGGCTAGTAGGACACATCAGTGTGAAGGTGGACCATTGAAAACGTTGTAATTCATTGCAATTCTTTATTTCCTACGTTTTGTAATAACTTTATTACATCCTCAGGGAATCTGTTAGATAAATTACTTTAAAAATTACTCAAAATTTCAACAACATTTACAAATTACAACACAGAATAAAAAAAAACACACATATATTATATATATATATTATATATATATATATATATATATATATATATATATATATATATATATATACACTACATACATACACACACACACATCAACACACACACACACCACACACACACATATGTATATATATATATATATATTATATATATATATATATATATTATTATATATATATATATATTTCCTCATATAAATCACACAAGATACCACTACATCACAATGCAGTTCGCTTTACTAAACCAACATTTGTAATGCTCGTGTATTTTACGATCTTTGCGGAACCTCTGATAGATGTTCTGCGGAATCGTTGTTGGGAATTGCTGGTCTAGACTGTGTGTGTGTGTGTGTGTGTGTGTGTGTGTGTGTGTGTGTGTGTGTACAGTAAAGGGTGGAGCATCGAGTAGAGACAAACTTGTCCTCCCACTATTAAGATACCTGCGATGGGGAGGAGTGATTATGCAGACCCGCCCCCGCCTCGTAAAGGCAACTGTTGAAGACCTGTTCTTTCGAGGTATTGTGTGCAGTACTTTATTGCCGTGGTCAAAATGCTGCTTTGCGTAGATTTTCCCCGAGTAAAAATAAGAGCCGGAAAAATCACGGATGGATGTCACGTTTTATACGTGGGATAAGTGTCAAAACTTAGGATGGCTTATTGATAGACGAACTTTGGATGCCTTTGAATTTTCCTTGGAACGTTTATTATTATTATTATTTATTATTATTATTATTATTATTATTATTATTATTATTATTATTATTATTATTATTATTATTATTATTACAAGACACTGACACTTAACACTTAATCACTTGTTGACTGCCTTGCTTTATACGAGTATATAAAAAATATGTGACACTTGTAATACCAAAAGTAGCATTTTACATTATGTATTTATTAACTGCCATGTTTAACAGATACTTGTAAAATCAATTGTAATAAAACCTAAAATAACAATTGCACCCGAGACCCCTAAATGACACTCACCCCTCACCCCTTACCCCTCCTCTCTCTCTCTCTCTCTCTCTGAGCCAAGCTGTACACAAAGGACTCATCCCACTATGCTCAAAGAAGCTCGCCGTATCCTACCTGTTGTGACCAACTCTTTTTCAATTTTTCCCGAAGGCGTACCTGAAAAGGCGCATCAAATCTCCTATTACTGTTAAGAATGTTGCAAAGGATGTACCCAAGAAAGTCCTTTAACTCAGGATGACTCCTTTTGATGCGTTCCACAAGAATCCTTCAAAAGGATCTCACCTTCTTCCTCTTACCCCAAGCTATCCCATAATTGAATTTGGACCTCGCAAAAAAAATCAAAATATTTCTCGATTTCAATCCGACAAATTCTCGCTGTCAAGTAACATGATATGTGATTTTAATCTATGCAATATAATAAAAGTATGAATCTAAAATCAACATCAAGATATTTCTTTCCCAGTAAATAAAATACGGCTGCTAAAAGAGAATTGGGAAAGAATCTATATAAAGCACATCCTGGCTCTCTCTACCCCAGACGAGCAAGAACAGCAGGACGAAAAATCTATTTCTTTTTCTTCTCGCAGATATCAAGGCATGTTTTATTATCTTCTTGCGGGTAAAGGACACCATCATTTATCCCCAAGCAATTATTCTAAAACAAACAGGGTGTGTAAATCTAAACGTCAAGCAGCAAAATTGTTTCAAGTCATTCATTTACACCTGTTTGGTAAATTTACAAAACTCTTACCCATACACAAAACATATATATTCCTCAGGCCTCAGCTAAGGAATGTCTGCGAAAGGTTTCTAAGTGCAGGGTAACAAAGCATGTACAATAATTCTATTTCTTTATCGCTGCTTTGCAGTGCTCGGACGGAGACACAAGCTCACATAACTCATCTTGTTTATTTGAAGTTTTCTTTTGAAGGTGTCTCAAATTTTACTCAAAAGAATTTTATTCTAGTTTAATGAAAATCCAGCTATTTTCGGGTCTTAGGAGACATTTATTACATAACATGAAACCTCCCTCACTTTATTATTATTATTATTATTATTTTATTATTATTATTATTATTATTATTATTATTATTATTATTATTAGTCAATACAAAATTGACTCATATGATATAGCCAACTTTTTAAACAGGACATATTTAAGAGGGCGTCTATTTCCTTCTTTTATTATTATTATTATTATTATTATTATTATTATTATTATTATTATTATTATTATTATTATTATTATTATTATTATTATTATTATTATTATCAGAAATCCCAAAACATTCTGTTGTCCTCAACTCCTAAACCAAGCCCTCTGCATTTCAAGAATTGTCTTGCTTCATCAGCATCTCTATGAATTTAGAGTAACCAACTTCTGTGGAACCTTTTCATTCTATTTAACGAACTATTTCTAGTTGGACCCCTAATTAAAAGGACGTTTCCCTGACACGTTTACTTGTTGCCAGTAAAACTGAAAAAAATCCAATGAAAAAGGCTTTAAAATAGTGTAATTAAACCAACTGTACTTTTATTTATTGCGATTTGTAGGTCAAGACAGTATCACCGGCCAAGTTGGTTCCCGTCAAATAAAATTCAGGTGAATAATAAATATATATTTTTTAAATTTAACACCTTAGTGATCTGTTGTCTTAAGACTTAATCCGGGATGCAGTGGAAGGCGTCATTCTGTTTATAACAAAATTGTTAATCAGTTTCTCCATCCAGTCGATTTGCGAACAGAAACCATAATATATCTGTCAAATGCATTACAATGAAGATGCAATGCATTACTACCCTAATACAATTGAATTCTGGAATTAATTTACTAACACTTTTATAATTTATTAATTTGTTAATTGGTTTTTATAATAAGCGAGATCTCTTCTTTCTGTATTTCCCTTTACCTTCTCTTACTTCCTTCAAATGAAGGCCATATTCTTTGGAAGATTGAATTTCAAGTCGATGAACCCAGGCCCCCACCCCTTGGGCTTGTAATATTTGAACAGCGTTCATCTTCTGAGTAATAATAATAATAATAATAATAATAATAATAATAATAATAATAATAATAATAATGTTCATCGTATCAAATCTTCACTTTCAGTTCCATCCAAGCAATTCTATAAAAATATCTCCTTCACTCCTACCCATGCCCGCAGCGTCGTGTACAATGAATGAAATGTTAGTGCATTGTAAACCCGCCCGCAGCTCCCTAATGACCTCTAATATTGAAAGGTGAAAAAAATAGTAGAGCAAATGCCTCCATGCGCAACCAATTATCCTAATTATCTCACGATATCTCTTCGCTAAAGGGTATTAACCGCACCTGGGGCAGCTTTTCGTTTCACAGCTCGAGCACGATACTGGGTATTAGATTCTCTTTTATCACTGAAAGGAATAAAACCAAACTTTATTACTTTATTATTATTATTATATTATTATTATTATTATTATTATTATTATTATTATTATTATTGTCATTTATAATAAGACTCATAATCGCATGAGTAATTAGAACGTTGAATAAATCCACAAGGGTGTAATGGTAAATATATATTTTTATTATTACATAAAATTGAAAAAGCCCATTGAGAATTTCTTTCCTATTATTATTATTATTATTATTATTATTATTATTATTTTTTTTTTTTTTTTTTTTTTTTGCTCTATCACAGTCCTCCAATTCGACTGGGTGGTATTTATAGTGTGGGTCCGGGTTGCAGTCCGTGCCTTCCTTAGCTGAGTCCCATCACGTTTCTTGACTGTGTGTGCCGTTTCTAGGATCACACTCTTCTGCATGAGACCTGGAGCTACTTCAGCCTCTAGCTTTTCTAGATTCCTTTTCAGGGATCTTGGGATCGTGCCTAGTGCTCCTATGATTATGGGTATGATTTCCACTGGCATATCCCATCCTTCTTATTTCTATTTTCAGATCTTGATACTTATCCATTTTTTTCCCTCTCTTTCTCTTCAACTCTGGTGTCCCCATGGTATTGCGACATCAATGAGTGATACTTTCTCTTGACTTTGTCAATCAACGTCACGTCTGGTCTATTTGCACGTATCACCCTATCCGTTCTGATACCATAGTCCCAGAGGATCTTGCCTGATCGTTTTCTATCACTCCTCAGGTTGGTGCTCGTACCACTTATTACTGCAAGGTAGCTGATGTTCTTGCACAGGCTCCAGTGGAGGGCTTTTGCCACTGAATCATGCCTCTTTTTGTACTGGTTCTGTGCAAGTGCCGGGCATTCACTTGCTATGTGGTTTATGGTTTCATTTTTCGTATTGCACTTCCTACATATGGGAGAGATGTTATTTCCGTCTATCGTACTTTGAATATATCTGGTTCTTAGGGCCTGATCTTGTGCCGCTGTTATCATTCCTTCAGTTTCCTTCTTTAGCTCTCCCCTCTGTAGCCATTGCCAATTGTCATCGCTGGCTAGTTCTTTAGTTTGTCTCATGTATTGTCCGTGCATTGGTTTGTTGTGCCAGTCCTCTGTTCTTTCTGTCTTTCTCCTGTCTCTGTATATTTCTGGGTCTTCGTCTACTTTTATTAATCCTTCTTCCATGCACTCTTTAGCCACTCGTCTTCACTGGTTTTCAGATATTGCCCCAGTGCTCTGTTTTCAATGTTGACGCAGTCCTCTATACTTAGTTAGTCCTCTCCCTCCTTCCTTTCGTGTTATGTATAGTCTGTCCGTATTTGCTCTTGGGTGTTAGTGCTTTGTGTATTGTTCCCCATTTGTTTCCTGGTTTTTCTGATCTATGCTGCGGAGTTCTGCCTTCGTCCATTCCACTATTCCTGCTGGCGTGTATCTGATTACTGGCACTGCCCATGTGTTATGGCTTTTATCATATTTCCGGCGTTGAGTTTTGACTTGAGTATCGCCTTGAGTCTCTGCATATATTCTTTCCTGATCGTGTCCTTCATCTCTTGGTGTTTTATATCTCCTCCTTCCATTATTCCCAGGTATTTTTGTATCCTGTCTCATCTATGTGTTTGATGTTGCTCCCATCTGGTAGCTTTATCCCTTCAGTTCTCGTTACTTGCCTTTTTGTATGTTGACTAATCGCAGTTTCTATTCCAAACTCCAATCCTGTTGTCCCCAGATACAATCCTTTACAGTCTGGATTAGGGTATCTATTTCCTTGATGCTCTTACCATACAGCTTTGATGTCGTCCATGAACATCAGATGGTTGATTTTGTTGCCTCTTTTCTTGAGTTGGTACCCGGCATCCATCTTCTGTAGTACTTTTGTCATGGGAATCATGGCTACTACGAAGAGTAGTGGGGGACAGTCATGAGTCGCCCTGGAAGATCCCTCTCCTGATATTAACCTCTGCTAGTCTTATTCCAGAGCTTGTAAGTATTGTATTCCAGTGGCGCATTGTATTTTTTTGAGGAAGCGATGGTATTTTCCTCTGCCCCATATATTTTCAGGCATTCTATTAGCCATGTGTGTGGTATCATGTCGAAGGCTTTCTTATAGTCCTATCCATGCCATGCTTAGGTTGGTTTTCCTTCTCCTACTGTTCTTCATTACCATTTTGTCTATCAGGAGCTGGTCTTTTGTGCCCCTACACTTCCTTCTGCAGCCTTTTCTGTTGGTAAGGGGATGGTGTTTGTCTCCTCTAGGTAGTTGTATAGCCTTTCACTGATGATACCTGTTAGTAACTTCCACATTATTGGTGGGCAGGTGATAGGCCTGTAGTTACTGGCTATATTTCCCTTACTCTTGTCTTTTTGTACTAAAGATGTTCTTCCTGTGGTCATCCATTTGGGTGCTTGGTGATTTGAGATACAATGCTGGAGTTGTTCTGCTATTCGTGGATGTAGGGCCTTGAAGTTTTTGAGCCAGTATCCATGGACTTCATCGGGACCTGGGGTTTTCCAGTTTGGCATTTTCTTTAGTTGGTGTCCGACTGTGTCTGTCGTGATCTCTGAGAATCTTTGTTTTATTCTCCCTGTTTCTTCTTCCTTGACTTCCTGGAGCCATGTTGCATGTTTGTTGTGTGATACCGGATTGCTCCATATGTTTTCCCAGAGTCTCTTACTTGGTTCGGCTTCAGGAATTTCTGGGTGGTTGTCTTCCCCTCTTAGTTGGCTGTATAGTCTTTTCTGGTTGGTTCCGAATAGTTTGTTCTGTTGGTATCCCTTATTCCTGTTCATGTACCGTTGGATCTTGTGTGCTTTGGCCTTAAGCCTCTGTTTTACATCTTCTATGTGTTTGTTTAGTCCCCCCTCTCTTGTTTACTTTGTATTTCTCGTTGAGTTTCCTCCCTTGTTTTCTTGCTTCTTAGCCTTTTTTTCTGCCATCTCTTTTCAGTTTACTCAAGTCAGATCTCATCACCATGATTTGCTTTTCCAGGCGCCTTTTCCAAGGAGGTTGCTGTTTTGGTTTCTGTCGGGTTGGTTGTGACGGTGGTGTTGGTGTTCGAATCCCCATCAGTTCTGCTACTAATCTTGCTCCTGCATATGTCAAGTTATTTGTTTCTGTGATACTGGTGGTGTGTATTAGGCCCATTATTTCATTGACCTCACTTGTTTTCTCCCTTAATTTCTTGGTGTTGTAGGCTTTCATGGAAGGGATCTTTGTTCTCTCTGTATCTGGCTCCATCCATTGTCTAATTTTTTCTACCCATTCCGTCCTCTCTGTTACTTCGTCGGTGTTTCTTCGTGTGTCGTTGTTTGATACTTCATCCTCCCTGTCGTCTTCTGTGGCATCGTCTCTCAGTTCGTCTTCGTGTAATTCGTTGTCGTGTGACATTTCCCTTTCCAGTTCTTCTCTTTCTGTTGGGGAGAGCCAGTTCTTTTTCTTTATGTTCCTTACTTGGTCTGCCAGCCTCTGCTCTGTTTGGGGGGTGTTATTCCTCTCATTCCAGATGTTGATCAATCTTCTTCTATATCCTCTCTCCGTCGGGTTGCTTCTGATGTAGCATCTCCATATTTCCTTATTTTCTTCTCTTGTCCATTTCTTCCTTTTTGCCTCTGTAGCTCCAATCTCAGGCTGTTGATTACTTTCGTTATGGTGATCAGTTGCTGGATGACGACCTCCAAGTACCTGACCGTCTTCCCCTTCAATTGGGTTGAATACCTGTTGCCGGACGAAGCTCCTCTGTTGCCAGAGGTTCCATTTACGTCGTTGTCGTTTATTCCTTCATTTCTTTCCATCATTGCTGAGTTTTGCTATTTAACCCATAGCTGGACCCTACCCCATCAGGGATAGGTACTCATTTACAGCTGAGTAGACTGAGGAAATTATGGTGAAGATCCTTTCCCAAGGAATCAACGCCGAGGAGAGCGGTCACCCATCCAACGACTGACCAGCCCCAATGTTGCTTAACTTGACTTAAGTCTATTGAAGACCTAACCAACTCCTCCACGGCGCCACATATTATTATTATTATTATTATTATTATTATTATTATTATTATTATTATTATTATTATTATTATTATTATTATTATTATTATTATTATATAACAATTTGGGCTGTTCTATTAGGACACATGACAATAACTTTCTTTTGCTTTCACATGTTAATTCAGTGAATTTTAAAACATTGATTAAACGTGAACTGTGTTAATCAAATTTTTACTTTGTATTTAATAAAAGAAGGAGGAGGAGGAGGAGGAGGAGGATTAGATTCTCTCCAGTAAATTAGTTTCCAAAAGGAATTCGATGCAATTAACTATTTCATTACCATTGTAAGAGAGAGAGAGAGAGAGAGAGAGCGAGAGAGAGAGAGAGAGAGAGAGAGAGAAACAAACCTGACGCCTCTTATGCTATTCTAGTTATCAGTTCTACCGAAACTCCTATAAATAAAGTTTCCAAAAGGAATTCGATGTAATTCTGATTTCGACATTTTCATTATGCGTAGACGTCACTTTCTAACGCATCTAATTTTGGAGATTTATTGCGCTGTCAGATATGAGTAGCCACTGAACATTGACTGATTTACGATCACTTTTGCACTGTAGTCAAGCTGAATCTGAGAGAGAGAGAGAGAGAGAGAGAGAGAGAGAGAGAGAGAGAGAGAGAGAGAGAGAAATTGTTGTACCAATTTTCAAAGGGAAATAAATTGGTGAATTATCTCCGCTGCTCTCATCATTAAGCTTGCCCACCATTTCATGTGTAAATCCAAATGATTTACTTGCTCTTTCTCATGATTCTCCACCATACACATAAATTGGCTCTCCACCATACACACAAACTGGCTCTCCGCCATGAGCGTAAATTGGTTCTCCACCATACACACATATTGGCTCCCCACCATGCACATAAATTGCCTCTCCACCATACACGTAAATTGCCTCTCCACCATACACACAAATTGACTCTCCACCATACACACAAATTGACTCTCCACCATACACACAAATTGACTCTCCACCATACACACAAATTGACTCTCCACCATACACACAAATTGGCCCTCCATCATACACATAAACTGGCTCTCCACCATACACATAAATTGGCTCTCCACCATACGCGTAAATTGGCTCTCCACCATACGCGTAAATTGGCTCTCCACCATACACGCAAATTGGCTCTCCACCATACACACTAAATTGGCTCTCCACCATACGCGTAAATTGGCTGCCGTTCCATTTTAGGTCAATAACCTATTTAACGCCACTTAAATTTGATCTCGATCCTACTTCCCAGACGGAGGAACACGCCGAAGCCCCGTCAGGCATCAGAAACTGCAAGGTCCAAAGAGAAGGCCCTTAGGAAACTCCTGACGCCCAGATCACTTTCCAGCGAGGCCCAATCAGAGAGGAGATTTCTGTTCGCCGGCACCGACGACCTGCCGAGCAGTGATGTGTGTGTGGGTTCACCTGATCGCTAATAAATTCAAGCGCAAGCAATTACTGGTCATCTTAATGGGGGCTTTTGTAAGATATTAACTTGCAAAGGATGCGTTTATCGCTTCTGCCAAGATGGGTAGTACTTCTCAGAAGCGAGGGCGGAGGTTGCTGAGCTGATACCATCACTTCCCACTCCCCCTTTTTAAAAAAATCTATTAATGGGTTTCTAAAAAGAGTCGATCCTTTGTATATATATATATATATATATATATATATATATATATATATATATATATATATATATATATATATATATATATATATATATATATATATATATATATATATACACACATTATGTGTGTAGACAGATAGATACAGATAGATTATGAATAGAAAATGTGAAGAAAATAATACAATAAACTTTACGAATGAGCACATAACGTAGAACGTTCTTGATTTCTTGCAAAGTCTGTTAAACAGTCTTAGCCATAATTCTCTCACTGAAGGATGGAACGAGTTACAGAGCAAATTTCAACTACCACAAATTAACTTGACAGGCAATTATTATTATTATTATTATTATTATTATTATTATTATTATTATTATTATTAATAGCTCCATCCCAGCTCTAAATTCAACATCATAACTGAATGAAACTCGCCACAATCCCAATCCTTCCTTGCTCCTTGGGAAACTGCGCTTACGAACGTCCACCCCCCTCCCTTTTTTTTTTTTAGATATTAAGAAAAATGAAAAGCACACCATTCGACAGATTATCTATTCCACATTTAATACGCATCCTTAAAAATTCAGCATTTTCTGATGGTAGATCAAAGCTACTAATAAAATTGCTGAACTGCATCTAAAACTCTATCCTTTACGATATCCACGCAACATACCTCATTGTTCCTTAAAACCATTTAGCACTTAATCACATTCTTCTTACGTAACAGCTTTATGTCCACAGACGCTTTCATTAGAAAACAAACTAATTAATCTGCTCCTGCTTCCCTTAGCATTCACTTAGAAAATGATAACATGTCATGTAAATAAAAAAAATCTAAGAAACAATAGCATAGATTTTTTAGAGAGCAATTATCATCCCTCTGGCAATTTCGCTCGTGCGTAGCACATAATGACGTCACGGACGAGAACATCGGTCAAGATGAATCCAGCGTCACCTGCATTCATGAATCTTACATCATCGCAAAATACAGGTAATAAAAGGTTAATGTGCCACATGACCCGAAATGCACAGTAGTATCAATTTTCCTGAAAAGCAGTTCCGTAGGGTAGTATATTTTCCCTTCGTTCATCTGCAAAGTTTATTCTTTACAGATGACTGGTACAGATCACCTTAATGAGTACACGAAGCGTAGAATATACGTTAAATTTTAATTTCTCTTTTTCCTTTTCCGTGCGGAGGTTACAGCGAAGGGTACAGTCGGTGAAAAGCCCCTGTGATATATATATATATATATATATATATATATATATATATATATATATATATATATATATATATATATATATATATATTAAACAAACAACATGGAACTAACTAACCCCTACTTACATCCCTCTATACCTAGAGAAAGAAATTAGCCATTGCCCCAAGCTAACAATACTAATATTTTCCGTTATCAAAAAAGGTTCGTGAAACAACACACACTGAAATCGATATCGTTGCTTTTCAGAAACCCGTAAAACCAAGTACTTGAGAAATTGTCGAATACACCCCTCCAATAAATACATCCAACAATATTTTCCTCATACTGTAAAACTGGGAACATTTTCCTAGAAGCCTTATTTGATGTCCTCATGCAGGAGATCGTAAGTGCAACTCTTCTTTTGCCATTGGTCTCCCATCTTCTCACCGGCTGTGTAGGTTCTTAATTATTAGATAATTTATGTATACTTTTAATTTCCCGTTTTCCCCTGAATATGACAAAAACGTGCCAATTCGACCCAGCAACATTCTGTGTTGGGATGATTCGATTTTGACAATAATACTTCAAAACCTTTTTTGTCTTTTTATTTGAACGTGTGCACATTGTGAACTTCAACAACAGCAGCAGTACGCCTTAGTGGCATGGTCGGTATGGTGTTGACGTGCTACCTCAGTGGCCGCGAGTTCGATTCTCGGGCATTCAACTGAGGAGTGATAGATGTGTATTTCTGGTGATAGAAGTTAACTTTCGACGTGGTTCGGAAGTCACGTAAAGCCGTTGGTCCCGTTGCTGAATAACCACTGGTTCCAAGCAATGTAAAAACAACATACAAACAAACAAACAACAACAGCAGCAACAAAACCAACAACAATAATAATATGCTTACTGGCTCACGCAGCTCTACGGTTGGATAAATATTATGCTTCACTCCGAACAGCTGACCGACAAGTGGGAAAATAAAAAGCGGAATGATGCAGCACATGATTGGATGGAGATTAATGAGTAACACTCCAACGCATCAAGATACTGACGCGGATGTTTACCGCGATGCTCAAGTAGACTTCGCGAAAAAAACATCTTGCAGTACATGAATTGAAGAGAAAAAGACCTTGATCAAGTATACATGGGATGAGAATAATGCAGACAATCAATATAGGAAAATAAAGAGTACTGAAGAGAAAAAGACCTTGATCAAGTATACAGGGGATAAGGCTAATGCAGACAATCAATTCGGGAAAATAAAATAGTGTTAAACACTAAAGGAAAATACAGAGAAACTATCAAAATACAGGAAATTCAAAATCGAATAAAAATATAATTTGAAGTACAGAATGTGTAAAGTGGATAAAAGAACGTATGTAAAAGGAGTGGAAAAAATAATGAGAAAGGAAAATATGATATAATACAAAAAAGAAATCTGAAGAATGCAACACTAATCATTAAAACCATACACCAAATGATGTAAAGTTAGCTAACTCATTGATTTGTGGTTTGTTATAAAGTAATGCTAAGATGTGATATACAAACACACACACACACACATTATGCATTATACACACACACACACACATATATATATATATATATATATATATATATATATATATACATATATGCACACACATATACGTATATATATATATATATATGTATATATATATATATATATATATATATATATATATATATATATATATATATATGCTTCACTATAAGTCAATTGATAGCGGAGGGTGGAAAGTAAGATGGAATAAATTTAATATAAAAGGGATGAAAGTGGCTCCAGCTAGGGGCCGATGGGACGCTGCAATCAACCTTAAGTAATGCCTGCAGTGCACCGCGGGATGTGCATTAATGCAACTACCCCCTACGAGAAAAAATAACATAGGTAATGTCCAAATGGACTAAGTAAATAATGTAATCTTTATGGTATGAATCTGGTATTTTGATGGGAATTTGAAGAGTAAATGGCTTATGGGATATTATATTTTGATGTGGAAATCGAATGGAACTCCCACGTCAAAAGGACCGTCTTTTCCTTCCTTCCTTTCTTCCTTCCCGACAATCGAAATATATTTTCAAGCCGACGACGATTCGCTGTTCGACTGCGGAAGAATCGCGTGACCACAAAAGGGTCATCAGATAAACGACGTTCAAAGATGCCTCCTCTTCAAGGAATTCCAAGCCAGTACTTTTCACGCCAAGGCAAGAGGGTGAATGAAGTACGCTTCGTGTATTCTCTACATTTAACCCCACCGTCCAATACGCCTATTAAGATAGATATTTATGGGTGTTTCTTAGGCGTCCCACCAGTAAAGAGACTGAATTTATGATAATGTATATAATAATTTCAGCGTCGTTCAAGGTTTTGCCTCTGCTGAACGGGACATTTAAAAAGTTAGTAAAAAGTAAAATGATTTGCAGCCCGGTGAAGAAGAAAATATTTAGAAAAAATGGTTTATTCCTTTACCACAATCTAAACGAAATCTATTCTAAATGTTACTTCTTTTGACCTGAAATCACGCAGATAAAACATAACCTTAAGAAAAAAAAGTGTTTGAAGAGTTGTTATAATACTGAAGAATAATATACCACATTTCCAAAATCCCAATATCCAGATATTTTTAGAAAGAGCTCAACTAAAAATGAAGGTACAAAACTCATAAATTTCCAAAATGGGTTACATGATCATGGGGATGAAATTTATTTGTTAGAATTATGGATAACATATTCTACGGGTTTTTAAGACAAAATCTTTAATAAATGGATGAGCAGGCAGCCTATGTACACAAACTAATTTGCGCGTGTGTACATATATATATACACAAATATAATACATACATACATACATACACATACATACATAAATACATACATATATAACATATATATAAGTGTATTTTATATATATATACACTATATATATACATATATATATATATATATATATATGTGTGTAATGTTTAATTCATAAGACGTTATAACAACATGAAGAAGGACGTATCTATGCAACGCCAAAATTAATTCGAAATAGAATAATACTGAACTCTAATTCTAAAACTCTTTAGATATTTTAGGCTAAATAAATACATGAAACTACTAGCTCATAGAAAACCTTTCATGAATTTGTAATGCCTTATAAATAAATAAAGAAAAACCTACATTAGCTAATAATATTCCTGTAAAGTAAATGACGACAATAATTAACGAATAACACTACAAAAAATAAAATCAATTCTTCCACTGCCGAGTCAAACATCAAGTAAATCCAAGGAAACCCTTATTACTGACTAAAAAAATTCACTCAACTCGTCTTCATTGTTATTATTACTGAACATGAATTATCAAATGTAAATCTTAATTTAATTATAAAGTGAAAAAAATCCCAACGAATACAGTAGTGACAGAAACTTAATTAATCCAAAAGAAACCTACATAACTGAACGTAACTATTAATTTTGAGCTGTTGTTGGCAAGCTTGATTTAAAAAAAAATTCTTTACCCTTGACCTAATAACATTTATTTTTAACCATTAATTCTCTACAAACGATTAGGCGAGACAGGTCACTATAGCAGCATGAGAACCGAGTTAAGAAATCATTTGAACTTTCTCCTCGAATTATGAAACGCATAAATGATGGTTTTCTGACAAAATAACATACGAGCACGGACCACTATGTTACGCAGCAGCAATTAAGAGACTGATATTTAAGAGAACGGCCAATTCTCGACACACAAAGTAATGGTATTTCTCGAGCATATTTTGGTAGATGATGAAGAGAACCACACGCACACACAGAAACCTGTTCTTTTGCGCATCTCTCTCTCTCTCTCTCTCTCTCTCTCTCTCTCTCTGTATATATATATATATATATATATATATATATATATATATATATATATATATATTATATATATATGTATATATATATATATAAAGGTTTTTTGCCACGAAGGAAAAAAATGAAAAAGCTAGATAGCAGAGTACTTTCGGTCCGAATTGGACCGAAAGTACTCGGCTATCTCGCTTTTTCATTTTTTTCCTTCGTGGCAAAAAAAACCTTTATTTATACATAGCATCACGTTTTATATACTTCGTGATCAAGTTATTGTATATATTATATTATATTATATATATGTATATATATTTTCTCTCGCTCTCTCTTTATATATATATATATATATATATATATATATATATATATATATATATATATATAATATATATATATAATATATATATATATATATATATATATATATATAGAGAGAGAGAGAGAGAGAGAGAGAGAGAGAGAGAGAGAGAGAGAGAATAAATAAATAGAACAAAACTTCCTCACTATTTTTCTTTGTGTGCATGTGATAAAGTCCTAATCAATTAGGACTCTCACGCTTGCACACAAAGAAAAATAAAAGAGGAAAGTTTTGTTCTATTTAAGCGTTTGGAATAAACACACTAACCTTGCTAATATATATAATATATGAAGCTAGAACATCCAAAGAGAGAAATTAACCTTGCTTTGTTGTTTAGACGAGGGTCACACATGACTTCGTCTGAACCTCCAAGATACAGCAAGAAAAAAAAATTATATATATATATATATATATATATATATATATATATATATATATATAGATAGATATATATGTGTGTGTGTGTGTGTACATTATACAAAATATATAGTTAGTAACTAAATATGCTCACAAACAATGCAAACACTACTTATGAGGATGCACAAAACGTGTACATGATCATTACCGCATAACTTGATATTTACAAGTGCACATAACGGTGCAAAAGCAAAAAACCTCTCTGGGTTAACACAACAAAAAAACCTTTCTTTGGGAGAACTAACAGCAATATAAGAGATAAAATATGAAGATGAACAATGGGATGGTTCTAAAATCATGCAAAAGGAACTCGAACATTAAAATCCACAGGAGGTTGAAAACAAGATGCATTCAGTTTAAAGAAAATCTTAGAAAATTATTTTCAAAAGACTTGTAGGTCTTCTAGGACAAACCTTCGTGAAACCGTTATAAAATCATGCAAATGGAACTAGAACATTAAAATGCACAGGGGATTGAAATTAAGATACATTTGATTTAAAGATAATCCCTGAAAATTATTTTCAAAATACTTTTAGGTCTTCCAGGACAAACTTTCGTGAAACCAGAGAGAGAGAGAGAGAGAGAGAGAGAGAGAGAGAGAGAGAGAGAGAGAGAGAGAGCTTAAAATAAAGAGGTAGCGCAGATCACTTGGGTATTATCATCATCATCATCATCATCATCATCATCACCATCATCCTCCTCCTCCTCCTCCTCCTCCTCCCCATCATTCCCATCACACACCCATCAGAACGAACGAACGCACGCACCCATAAACATCAGTCATAGAAGATAAGGAGCCTCCAAATCAGCAATAAAACGTCAGTCATCTCCGCCTTTATCAGGAGCGACAGGGAGTATACATATAGCTGTGGGGAACATTTGGAAGGATCCCTGTCATTAGAGCTGTCTAGACAGGGCGAATTCTACTTCGACAGGCCTGTGCTTAGCCCCTGATGACATTACAAAGGCAGAAATTCCAATTGGTGTTACTATGCGATTACATGTGTTCGGTGCAAAAAATATAGCGTTCGAGGAGCCAATTGACGCGGAGAGAGAGAGAGAGAGAGAGAGAGAGAGAGAGAGAGAGAGAGAGAAGATCTTTCCTAAGTGGATCTTAATTAATGGAGGACAGGTACTCTACTTTCGGCTCTGTCTCGGGGCGACGGCCACTTCGCGCGTTTCATTCAAGTCTTGTAATTTGTGAACTTTCACAGCGAAGCCAATGGAAATGGCGTCACTAAATGGGACAAAGGGCTAGCGTGTGCCAAACGTATCTCTTTCAAAAAAAAAAATATATATATATATATTATATATATATATATATATATATATATATATATATATATATATATATATATATATATATATATATATATATATAATTCAACAGATCAATGATTCTGACCAGATGCAAAAAATCACCGAATATTTATTCATTCACCATGAAGAGCAAACATCAAATTAATGAAAGATGAAGAACTCTACACACTATTTTTTAGTCCACAACCACATGATAAAATTCATTACGAATAAACTATTCAAAACCACTGTTATTTGAATAAAGTCATAAAACGGGTTATCCTGAAGTTCAGGAATTCTAAGAACCCAATAGAATGGGTCAGGAATTTCTAAAATTAATTCTTTGCTTAATATAATCACAGTTGCATATACCAAAGATAAAAAAAAATTCTATCGCAAATATGTATCCACTTACACGCACGTGTCCAAAATGGAACAACTTCAATAACCATAAACAAACTCTCTCTCTCTCTCTCTCTCTCTCTCTCTCTCTCTCTCTCTCTCTCTCAAAATGTACGTTATTCGAACCTGACAATATTTTTATCCTCCTCTCTTCTCTTCTCGTACCAAAGGGAAGAGCAAGGACATTTTATTAAATTACATAACTTTCACTGAAAAGCTGACTAAATTTACATTCTCAGGTTAAATCTCACGACACTAGACCTGACCAATCTCTTTCTGATTATTGCCAATAAATATGATTACTTTCGGAAGCTAAGAAAGATCGTCTGCATAAAAAAGGCTTTATCGGTAAATATTAATAAAATATTTCCTCACAATACTACAATTTTTTTTAATCTTTTAAATGTTCCTCATAATTTTTTTCTTTTTAATAACAGGCATAGAAAACAAACCTATACATCAGACCTCAACTCACAGGAGAAAATTCAGTGACGGATGTAGACAAATGTCATATTACCACTAATTAACCATAACAGCTGAGAGAAATGGGCACGTTAGATAATCCCCAAAAATCGAAAAAGAAAAATTGATTTAATTATTAAGCATAACATGTTCTCTCTCTTTCTCGCCCTATCCATGCATAATTATATAATTATTTAGCTTAAATGCACACACACAAATTTATAATATATATGTGTGCGTTTGTTTGTATGGTGTTTTTACGTTGCATGAAACCAATGGTTATTCAGCAACGGGACCAACTGCTTTACGTGACTTTGGAACCACGTCGAGAATTAACTTCTATCACCAGAAATACGCATCTCTAACACATTAATAGAATGCCCGAGAATCGAACTCGCGACCACCGAGGTGGCAGATCAAGACCATACCGATCACGCCATTGAGGCGCTTTTGGGTGTGAGAGTGATCCTGTACTACCTTACAGGTAAACAGACTGGCCAAAGTCGACGGTGATGAAGCAGACCTACCAACACTGCGTGACAGCAACTCAAAGCAAATAAATTCTTCAATATCCACGAACAAAAGAGGGTCAAGTTATCTCCCCTTTCTAACATAACTCCTGCAGGACAGACCCACCAAAATACTGGGGAGTCGAGTATCGCTCCCTCTACTACGAGCTGCCAAGTAGTTCCTCTCCAGAGGGGCGTCGGCATCCTAACGTGTCGCCAAGGCGCCGCCCCTATATCTTTTATAGAGATACTGGAAAACATGATGGGGATGGGGGGTGGGGGGCGTTGCGGGGGGAGAGATGTTGAAACCAGTTCCTGTCTCAGGCATCAAGTGAACAGGACTTTTGTTTCGTTTAATCTCATATTCACGAGGAGCCTGTTCGTTTGTTTACAAAAATCTCTTCCTAAATACAATTACAGCACCATTATTAATTTGAATAAACCTTTTGTTTCTTTGATCTTTTATTCTCGACTTGTCTGTTCATTTTACTGCCAACATTTCTTCCTGAATAAAATATTCATTATTTTTATATATAAGATTGAATTTACACAGACACTCGAGTGTGTTTCGGTGCCTTTTGATTAGTCCTAAGTTCCTTTCCACCCCTTTACTACATTGGGATAAAATGAAAGATATCTAATTCTACCCCAATGTCTTTGAATTCTCTTCCATTCTCTCTTAATTCTTCCTTTCTCTTTCCCTTTCTTCTCCGTATGTCCTTAACCCTTCATGTCTATCTCTTTCTCTCCTTTTAACTCCATCACTTCAAAGGACCCTCCTTAAGTGCCAGCCGACACCTACAAAGCAAGGAGTGGGCAAACAATACAATTAGGGGCAACAGAACTCGTACCCAGGTTGAACTACGAGAGAGAGAGAGAGAGAGAGAGAGAGAGAGAGAGAGAGAGAGAGAGAGAGAGAGCCTCGATATTTTGTACCCACCGAGATGAATGATACATCAAGACACGACAAAGCTTCAAGTAAAACCACCCAGCGCTGTGCCCTGAGTAACCCCAGCACTATATAAAAACACGAGAGAGAGAGAGAGAGAGAGAGAGAGAGAGAGAGAGAGAGAATAAGCAAACTCAAACGTAAAATGCTAAATAGATCGCAACTGCTCAACGCATGATCTTCTAAGGGGAGAAGTAAGGTAAATTAAACCACAGCAATTTTAAAGATCTCAACAACAATTCACTTTCCTAATATATAACTTTCTAAACTATTCCCTACCATGGTTAGCTAGCTAACTGCCCTCACTCTTCTTCCACCCATCTTACCTATCAGCTTAAAAGAAGAAGAAGAAAAAAAAAAAAACTAGAACCCTGGTACCCCTGGAACTAGAACGATGCTGCCCCTGGGAGCAAGGCAGGGGGTGAGTAAAACAACACCGGCTTGCCAGAGAAGAGTCGTGAGCGCTGGAACAACAGACCAAGGCAGAGGGAACAGCTACAGGAATGCAAGGGCGACCTCCACCCATAACCAGCCACAGTAACTTTATTTGACGAGGTGGAAACACGAGCGGTGTACTTAACGTCATATGCAATTTCTTCATCTGCAAGGGAAAATCGTACGGGGTCACGTACAGTGAGAATTGTTGTTCAAATAATTATTCCTGTTAGTAATGCAGTTCATATTACTGTACAATATTTTATGGCATCTATTTAGATTCTTTTGGCTTATTTTAGTCGACTATCCAGGATACAGTGAAAATTGTGGTTCAAATATTTAGTCCTGTTATAGTGCAGTTCCTATTACTGTACAATCCTTCATAGCATCTATTTAGATTCTGCGATCGGCTTATTTTAGTTCACTATCCAGGATACAGTGGGAATTGTGGTTCAAATATTTAGTCCTGTTAGTATTGCACTTCCTATTACATTACAATCCTTCACAGCATCTATTTAGCTTCTTTTGGCTTATTTTAGTCGATTATCCAGGATACAGTGAGAATTGTGGTTCAAATATTAGTCCTGTTAGTCTAGTAATCAGTTCTTATTACTGTACAATTATTCATAGCATCTATTTAGAATTGCGGACGAGTTGCAGGTATTGAGGCCCAAATCCTCTGTCCTGCCAGCAATGCAATTCCGTTTATTGTGCAACTCTTTATTTCATTTATTTACATTGTTTCCTATTTTAGTTTACACTTTCACCCACCGTCACTATCCAGGTTATAGTGAGAATTCTGAACGCGTTGTAGGATCAAATTCTTAACTCTGTTTAGAAATGCAGTTCCTTTTATTGTACAACTATTCACTTTATCTATTTAAATCTATTTTCCTATTTCAGTTCACATCTGTAGCCACCACCAGTTTCCATTTTTATCAGGATGGATAATCTGATAAGTCTCAATAGGAAGAATGGGAAAAAGCGAAAATCCGATATCTAAAATTAAGTTGCCTCAAATATATTCAATTGTAAATTCAAGCTAAAATACATTTGAACACAAATTTGGTTTAATATCTATAAGAAATCTATTGAAGGCACCACTTACTTGAAACACGGACAACATGAAATAAGCACTGTACACCAAATTTCAGATGGCAAGATAACCTTCGTAAATTATGGAATGTTATATTTTTTAAGGTGACAGGGAGCAAACAGACTGATGAGGACAAGTTTTAGAACAGAATAGAATACAGCATTTAGTCCAAAGGCCAAGCACTGGGAATCGTGAGGCCGTTTAACAATGAAACGGAAATTAACAGTAAAAAAATTTGAAAAGTGTAACAGGAGGAAAATCCGGCAGTTGCACTATAAAAAAATTGTTAGGAGAGGACGGAAAGTAAGATGGAAGAAAGACAATATGAAATACAGTTAGGGAATGTAAGGGTGTTGCAGCTAGGGGACGAAGAGAGACTGCACAGAACTTTAAGTAATACCTACGGTGCACCGTAAGCTGTGCACTAACGGCAATAACAGCAGGCACCCCCCCCCCCCCCCCCCCCCCCCCCCCCCCCCCCCCCCCCCCCCCCCCCCCCCCCCCCCCCTCGAGCGGATCAGGTTATATGGCTAGCCGAGGAACTCGATCAGCACACCTACCTCCTACCCGACTTCCCAGACAAAAAAAAAAAAAAAAAGAACAAGCAGCCGAGAAATGACTACTTACTGTTCACAAAATCCACCTCTGTTTAAATAAAGACATAATATAGAGATGCTTGCATGTTCAAGGATACATTTATAGCGGTAAATTGACTGGTAGTGAAAGAAGCCTTCCTGCAACATCCCGTAGAAGGAAAACCTTGACATTTAAATCTACATCCCATAGCTCTGGTTCCCATTCAAAACTCCCCTTCACCCGACAGCTTCACTCCTTTCTGAAGAAGAAGAAGGCACCGTTTTAATACTCTCCGGCCGTGATGGCCTTTTATCTCAAAGCCCCTCTCAGTATTTACATATTTATTGCATCTCATGTGTTATAATCTGAGCCCTGGATCTCAATTCGCTCATGAAATGCAAATCCACACCAGATAAGGCCCACTATAATGTTTTCCAAGTGCAAGGAGGAGCTGGCCAGCTGCGATCGGCTTCAAATATGGCCCTCGACTCATCAGCCGCTTTTCGTCAACCTGTCTCGCGTCCAGGACGCGTATGTAAATATGTACTGCTGTATACAAAGCGCTCGCTCTCTCTCTCTCTCTCTCTCTCTCTCTCTCTCTCTCTCTCTCACCGGAAGATGTACTAGCAATACCGGAAGATGTACTAGCAATACCGGAAGATGTACTAGCAACTCTCTGGTAGACATTAGAGGTGCCTCACACTGAGGGACCTGGGGCAACCCGAACAAGATGTAAGGTCTGTAAGGTAAGGTCTCGGTGGCCCTTGCTCTTCTCATTCGGAGACCGCCTCTCTCTCTCTCTCTCTCATATTTATATTATATATATATATATATATATATATATATATATATATATATATATAGAAAGTTAATCCTTCAGTGTTTTATCGAAATTATTTGAGTCATCCAAATTAATTAACGTTGGAAAGACTGTCTCACCCCTGTTTCTTTCTTCGGATAATGACAATGAAGAATTTGTGGGTTACAAGGGTCCATATATATATATATATATATATATATATATATATATATATATATATATATATAGATATATATATATACATATACATATATATATATATATATATATATATATATATATATATATATATATCTATATATACAACACAAATTCTTAAAAAACCGTCGTCCGAAGAAGGAAATAAACACTAAAGAAAATTCAATGCAACGTTAATTACATTGGATGACTCATAAAATTTCTATACGCCACTGACCATTAATTCATCATTCACTATACAATGCCATAGTTACATATCAATTCGTTAGGACTAATGTCACGGCAAGAGAAAAATTGGACGGCGCCAATTAAACAACTTTCGCAACAGGTAATCTTGAAAGTAACGAGGATACTACCTTATTTGTTATAATTCTCGGCTTACTGCATTTACATGGGTATTATTAAAACAATGTTTATAATTTATACAAGGCTGTCAAAAGAATTTATCTGCACACTAGATTATTTATTCTCTGGTGATATTAATCTAATGTTACATAAACACTAATCGTTTTTATCAATCCATTTGTATCAAGCATATTTTCTTTGTAGCATACCAATGCTTTAATGGATATTGTAATAAAGACCCATTATTCGTCCACTCTTCAGAACACGAAAACCACAACAGTTAGTCAACGAGATACGGAATGTAACCAGTCAAGTGAGAGAGATTTGCTACACACCAAAATCATCAGTAAGACCTAAGACTAAATGCAGGTATAGCCGAATGCCATTTATCTTCATTGAAGAATTTCGAGTATCACAGGACGTCAAAACTGGAGATGTCTCCATTAAGCATGCTTTCCTTTTATGTGTTCATAATCTCCACCAACAACATAGATGAGGGATGACCCTTGCCAACTTTTATTTACTTTCTAAATAAAGAATGGTATAGGAGTGACCTAATTCACTGTGTCCTTTAAAGGCTTCATCAAGGATGGCGACTATGAATAAGCGGATATCCTTCTTCATTACGTAAGGCAGTTAATTATTTACCGATTTTTCCTTCTTATTACTGAAGACCATAGCTAACATTTCATATAGAACGCTGCTTTTATGGTAGAGGGATGCACACGAGAAAGGAGTTTTTATGGAGTTTCCTACTGTCAGTTCTACGTATCACAAACTTCCGATGATTTTCATAACGCAGAAATAATGAAAGCTCTACAATGTATAAGGTTTTGATGCAAAATCTCTAAAGCAGAAACTGGAAATTGTAAAAGGCTACTGGCGTACACAATGCATTTACAGCATCATCGTCGCCTCAAACACCGAGTGACGCAGGGGGCCTGTATGAAATCCCGACACTCGTGTCTTCCATGTGCTTTATCTCTCACAAATCTCCGCTCATATTTGCACTCCCTTCTCATAGCTGTCATCTAAGCAGGTCTGGGCCTCCAAGTTCCCCTGATGCCCACAGACCTGCAGCTCCCCTGATGCCCACAAGAGCCCAGCTGACACAATCACCTAAGATTCTTCCTCCGGTTGTGCCAAACCCATCTGCATCTTCCTTTCATCATCATCCACCAGCGGCCCCCCACCCTCATACGGGGAACTTTCGTAATTTCCCTCATTAAACCACTTATATCTCGATTGCGACAAGTGCTCTTATTTCCTATTACTTTTCTCAAAGCATATTTCCGAATCGACAAAACTTTTGAAATATAGTTTTAATTATTGTAGCGTATATACGCCGTACTAGACTTATGAATCACTTGACTTTTGCATGCACTTTCAGCCTGTTCATTGTTTTATTTACCTTTTCTAGTCCTTCACTGAATTCCAACACACTAAAGCCTTTATTGGGTGTCATTGTTTTTCAGATTTAACCACATTAATCTATTCTCACTGTAATGTCTCCTCGCCCCTTTGTGAAAACTCAATGACCATTACTTTTGTTCTCTTGGACTTGGGTTCCATCTCTCTGGATATATGGTGGATTCTATTTAGCGAGTTTTTCAAATCTTGTGGTATTTTGCTGACTGAAACAGCATCATCTGCATATTCTGTCAAGTTCCTATCTTTACTACAATCTTAACCTTCTCTTCCTCCTTTGAGTACTTTTTTTCAGTCTGGCATCTTGGAGAAGGCCAAACACCAAAGGTGAAACAACATTCCCTTCTAGCACCCCAATACCTACAGCATTTTCACTCGACAAGACCAAGTTATCATTGGTTTTGTAAGCATTTCAATTAGCTTTAATATTTCACTGGAATGCCATAATGGTTTGAGACTTTAAATAGCACTAATTGGTCAAATGTCACCTCGTTACCAACCAAAACCATCATAAGGATAATTATCAATTCCATGCACTGCCGCACAAGGCGCCGTAACACAAATACCTGAATTCTCAACTTTTCTTAAACGAGATTGCTCATCTTTAAGCATTTTATTAATTTCTTACTCCAGCATATCAGGCATGCAGAATATTTTCATTACAGTCAACGCAAGATAGCCTCTATAGCTACCACATTTGGTCGGTTATATTCCTTTTGCACACCTGTTATAACACTCTATTCCCTATCATCAAGCTTTGTTTTCCCATTCCATATTGATTATCAAGCCTATGATAAACAAACGTACGAGGTGTTATTTTAATTTCATAGCTAAAATCACCTCTGCAGTGATTCTCCACCGTAACATGTACCTTCCATTTAGTCAAAAGAGGCAACCAAACTGATTGCGCTGCCTCAATTAATTCCGGCTTTGTTAAAAAAAAAAATCAGTGGCTATTCAAACAATGATTCAGTGGCTACTAACTACATGTTCACGTAACCAATAAAGTCTAGGACCCTATCAACGTCGGTCAGTTCAAAGGCCCGAGTGAGTGTCGGATAGGGGACGTTCTTCAAGTATCCCAATTAAAAAGCGTTTGATAAAAATTGAGAAGGGCAAAGGGTAGGGGGAAGGTGACTAAGGTGTAGTAAGTGAGAAATACGAGAATGCGGGCAGTAAAAGTGACAAAAGCTCCCTGCCTCCTCCCCATACCGTCACATCCACCCTGACCCTTCCCCTCCCTCCCTTTTTAATACCCTGTTTAACAATACATGACCAGTGGCGACTCCTTATCCAGGCAACATCGGAGTGATACCCAGATGGAGGACGTCCGCGCAATCGTCATCGGCGGCCTTTTGTTCTAAGGCTTTTTGAATCTATTTTTTGTTTTTTTATCTTTCAGGTCTTTCTCTGGTGTGAGTCACCTCGTGGCCGAGGAAGGGTTTAAATGCCCATATACATAATGCAAAGGAAGAGAGGGATAACTTTATATTTCGAGTAATGTTTGTACCCCTTTTCAAACTATATATCTATTTTCACACTCATTATACCAGGATTCTACAGCTTTATGGATACACACACAGATATATATATATATATAATATATATATCTATATATATATATATATATATATATATATATATAGCGAATACCACAGAAAATGATAAGCAGAAGTCAATACCAAGTGCTTTCGCCTGACTAAAGGCGAAAGGGCTTGGTATCATTTTCCTGTGGTATTCGCTTATATAATGAAGTCACGCGCATCGACTGTGAATTTTATGCATATATATAGAATATATATATATATATATATATATATATATATATATATATTTTATATATATATATAGTGTGTGGGGAGGGGCTTGTATACAGTGTGTTTGTATTTAGAATTCTACGAATACTTCTAGGAATGAATCTGGGCTTAATTACACACTAAATGCAACACGCCATGTCTTTCTCAGACCATTTCAGTTGCAAAAATATTCCAAAGTAAAAATGTGCATCTTGGCGCCGCACTAAACCAGCGATTATCCTAGCCAAGAGGACAGTAATAGACGAGGAAACCAGAACGAATGATGGGTGGAAGAATTAAGCAAACGCACGCAGTAATGAACTTTAAAAATATTTCAGACAACTATCGCTCGTAAAGTTACTCGGTGCTACGTTAAGAGCACGGGCTCGAAAATTCGCGAAAAATCACTAACCGGTAACCTTACTCGCCGACATAGTTGCCATGACTTCCAATTTTATAGATCAGCATTTTTTACTTTTGAAATTTCTAATCAACGGCGATTTAAATTTCGCGTCGACGAGCCTCCTCGAGGTTTAGATGCAATCTTCGTAAACAACGTTGTCGCAATGAGGGTTAACGAAGCGATTATAGCAACAAGGCGCGACTGAAGAATTTCCAACTGAAGAATTTCCAAGTCTCAATTTCAAGGCATAATTGAAGTGAATGAAACGAGATCGAAATGTGATTCTTTCTTACGTGACGATACTGTGCATTTGAAATGGATATGTAAAATATTACGTCTACAAACTACATGCATACGTTTGATATTATTCAAAGCTAAAGACATACTCGTAGCCCTGGATGCTAATCATTTACTGAATAATGAATATAATGTATGAACATAATATTAAACGACTAACGCTTTGGCCCGTGTACGGTTGCTAAGTTAAGAATACTGATACACCTAAATTTCATAATAGCTAAATATCATTTCGTCCAAATAATTAAAGTGATATGTGCATAGTTTATGTACACCAGCGGTTAGCATCTCACGATATTTAGACCTCGGACTCAATTTACTAGAAAAATGGGACGTCTTAGGCACGCTCTGTTAGAAATCAATGCAACTGTGTTGTACAGACAATAAGTTATGCACCTGGCTATTGAACGACTGCGGCTGGTCGCAGCCCTCGTAGAGAAGGGTGTAAGCTAGTTAAGTATATCTTAGTTTTACCAAACCACTAAGCTGATCAACAGCTCTCCTACGGCTGGCCCGAAGGATCAGATATTTTCAGTGGCTAGGAACCAATTGGTTACTTAGCAACGGGACCTACAGCCTATTGTGGGATCCGAACCACATCAAGAAATGAATTTCTTTCACTAAACAAGTAAATTACTGATTTCACGTTAGCAGAGCGGGGAATCGAACCCGGACCCTCAGATCGGTAGCGGGGCATGTAACCGACTCCTTCAACGAGGAACTATTACATTGGTACCTAAATAAAGGTATGTAAACCAGAACACACAAAGATGGAGTTACAAACACACATATATCCACACACACACACACACATATATATATATATATATATATATATATATATATATATATCACTACGTGTGTATATGTATATACTACATACACACACACGTTTACTACTTTTAATATATATCAAAAACATTAAATGGATGGAGTATAATTGACAATTACCAAATCGTTGGTGTGCATTCCCTAAGGACGCTATGGTCTCGTATCACTGAAATATGACCCGAGACAGATGACAATGTCATGTGTCTATGGCAATCATAATAATGCTGTGAGTCAAAAGGAATGTATCGTTCATTCGTATCAAATATAAAAAAAGCAAAAGATTTATTCCCTTACCAGAAAGAAATTCCTCCAAGAATTATGTCTACACAAAAGAAGGGATATATTATTTACTGACGCGTAATAGGGGCCGCTCGGCTCTCTCTCTCTCTCTCTCTCTCTCTTCTCTCTCTCTCTCTCTCTCTCTCTCTCTTACAGTTTGGATTACAGTTTGGATTACGTTAGGTGTATTTTATCATTTACTTACATTTCTATCACTTTATTTATCAATTTGCTAATTCATTTGAACTTTCATTTCTGGTAACTTATCGCTTTCTCTCTATTTCATATTACCTTCCGTCACTTCCGTCAAATCAACACCATATACTTTGGCAGCTTGACTTTCAAGTCAATGGGACTTGCGGTGGGCTTGTCCCATAAGAATGGGGTTCATCATCTGAATAATAATAATAATAATAATAATAATAATAATAATAATAATAATAATAATAATAATAATAATAATAATAATTGAACATCATTCCCAGACTTTGCGTTCTCTGAGGTGCCCCACTAAGACGTGGTTCTGGGATCTCGTCAAATAAATAAATAAATAAATAAATAAATAATAATAATAATATATTTTGAACATCACTCCCAGACTTCGCGTTCTCTGAACTGTCACACCATGACGTGCTCCTGGCATCTCTCCAAATAAGTAAATAAATAATAATAATAATAATAATAATAATAATAATAATAATAATAATAATAATATAGATCAGAAAACCAGGAAACATATGACAATACACAAAGCACTACACCCAAGAGCAAATACGGACAGACTATACATAACACGAAAGGAAGGAGGGAGAGGACTACTAAGTATAGAGGACTGCGTCAACATCGAAAACAGAGCACTGGGGCAATATCTGAAAACCAGTGAAGACGAGTGGCTAAAGAGTGCATGGGAAGAAGGACTAATAAAAGCAGACGAAGACCCAGAAATATACAGAGACAGGAGAAAGACAGAAAGAACAGAGGACTGGCACAACAAACCAATGCATGGACAATACATGAGACAGACTAAAGAACTAGCCAGCGATGACAATTGGCAATGGCTACAGAGGGGAGAGCTAAAGAAGGAAACTGAAGGAATGATAACAGCGGCACAAGATCAGGCCCTAAGAACCAGATATGTTCAAAGTACGATAGACGGAAATAACATCTCTCCCATATGTAGGAAGTGCAATACGAAAAGTGAAACCATAAACCACATAGCAAGTGAATGCCCGGCACTTGCACAGAACCAGTACAAAAAGAGGCATGATTCAGTAGCAAAAGCCCTCCACTGGAGCCTGTGCAAGAAACATCAGCTACCTTGCAGTAATAAGTGGAATCTAGAAAAACTAGAGGCTGAAGTAGCTCCAGGACTCATGCAGAAGAGTGTGATCCTAGAAACGGCACACATAGTAAGAAGAGTGATGGACTCCTAAGGAGGCAGGATGCAACCCGGAACCCCACACTATAAATACCACCCAGTCGAATTGGAGGACTGTGATAGAGTAAAAAAAAAAAAAAAAAAAATAATAATAATAATAATAAATAATAAATAATAATAATAATAATAATATAATTTTAACGTCACTGCCAAACTTCGCGTTCTCTGAACTGTCAAAGCATGACGAGCCCCTGGCATCTCGTCTAATAGGATGCCACATCTTTGCTTTGTCAAGAATTTCACCGACAGCTCCTCCCGAGGTAATGATCGAACCCCAAGACTCCGGAGGAATCGTAAAGCGTGATTATGAGGCGGTATGGAGGCACCTAGTCGGGCGGGGAGCTTTTGGCGGTGCTCGAAAGTGAGCGCCGCAAAGCGCAGGCTGAAAATCGACAAAAAATAAAAATTGAAAATCTTAATGTATGCATATGATTCACTAATTACTTTATGAATTAATTATGGATAATGTCCTCATGCACCTAATGGCATCACTTATTTGGCCAAAAAGAAAAAATAAACTAACTGAATGTATTCATATATATATATCAATTATTTCATCGATGAATTATGTCTATTGTCTTCATCCAGGTTACGGCATCACTTATCTGACAAAAAATAAATAAGAAAAATTAAATAATTACACATATTCATAAGATATACTAACTAATTTATCAAATAATGAAGACTATTGCCTTCATCCAACTTATGGTGTAGCCGATTTGGTAATGATTTCAAATATGGGGATCGAAAATAATTAAAAATAAAAATACATTTAATCGTGTATTTATGAAAATGAAACCGTCGATATACCCATTACTCACGAATATATTTTGTCAAAATTTTTTATCTAAGGCTTGTTCATATCCTGTTTAGTAATGCGAACGCATGTGGGGAGTTCACGATACTTCTGATTTACTGCGTTTAAAGCCCCGGTGACAGAAATTTCATTCCCCGAAAGAGAGAGAGAGAGAGAGAGAGAGAGAGAGAGAGAGAGAGAGAGAGAGAGAGAGTTATTTAAATATAATGCAATCATGAAAAATATGCAATGCAAAACCAAACGTGACTTGTGATTCTTTATGAAAATACAATATTCCCCCATTCAAGTCGTCATCTTTCAGTTGAAGTGTGTGTGTGTTCCTGCAATTACAGCTGGTCATCTGCAAACATCTTCCTTCAACGAAGTTTATCGAAACGCGGCTAATAAAATGAGCAACATGCAGGGTCTTTAGTTATATTGTAATCGTGTTTGCAGTCGAACCTTGAGAGCGCTCCTACTCAAAAAATGTGGGAAGGTGCCATGGATAGAAAAGTCCAGCCAAGGGTAAAAGTGAGTCTAAGTATGCAAAAGTCCGTCTTCATATAAAAATCAAATAGAAACACAAACAGTCCCCCCAAGGACCCGAGGCATATCCTTCACTTGAAGGGCAGTCATTAGTATGCTCGCAGACTTCTCTACTACATCCTGTCAGGATTCTTGAGGACCCTAGGACCCCTTATCTCGCGGCAACACAATAGCATCTTCTCATCCAGAGGGTTTAAAACCAGACATTCCTCTATTCTAAGTCAACATCACTTTCCTTGAACAGGCAGTATTTTCCTGGAAGTTTCTTCGCTGGAGGTGTTCTCATGACCGAAGGTTAATATCATGAGCTTTAACAAATCTTTCTCTCTCTCTCTCTCTCTCTCTCTCTCTCTCTCTCTCTCTCTCTCTCTCTCTCTCTAACGCATTTCAAACGACTTTCCTTTTTTCTTTACCATTTAAGGTCCACGAGCGTACCCACTCGGCATATATATTCATTCCAGGATGCGTGGTGGTCGGGTGGTCAGGTGGGCAAGCAGGCAAGTTAATCAAACAGGCCGAGTGAGCTTATTGGGTTAACATCGAAATAGAAAGGGGTCGCCGGTTCGCTCCTCATTCTCAAGACCAACCAACCAGACACATAGTCCCATACCGGTTCAGGCCGACAGTTACGTACACACACTTTCGCTCTCTTCCAAGGCCTTCCAGGCATCCAGTGGAAGAGGAGGCTGCTGGTAGGTAAGTCGGGCGTCCACAAAAACCGGAAGAAAAAAAATAATAAAAACCGTTTCGGCATCGAAGCTCCGGACGATGTGACGACTCGCACAAGTGTGTGTGTGTGTGCCTGTGGTATTGATTTCTGTAGGAATTCAGTTTCCGAACGTGGTAGAATTTCTCTCGGCTAATACTTTGCATACCCACTTTCTCTTCCTTTCTTTGTACGTCTGGCTAATTTACGACATCGTGTCTTTCGTATTAACAGATCAAACCTCAACTTCTCCAGCTGACGATATATGAAGAATAAAGAAACGCTAGTCATTATTTCGATTGGCAGAAGACTTCTTTTTGCGCTGGTTAGTCTTATAGTGAAGAGGGAACGGTTATCTATCTTCATTATTTATTTCGTAAACCTTACCCAACTATCGCTCTCTCTGTCTGTCTCTCTCAAGGAAAATATCAAGTACGCATATAAATATAAGACCAATAAATATGAAGTGAAAAAAATCCATTGATTACTATGGTGCTAAATAATTGGTATTTATACATGGAGTACTATACACACACAAAAATACAATGACAAATCAAAGTATAAAATCACCCAGTAAACTGGAAATAAATCCAAGTTGAAATAAACCCGGTTTAACGAAGGATTGCATTCTGATTCTCTGTTACTTCAGATGACTGTATTCAAGTATCGATCAATCATTAATTGATAATCATATCGAAATAGAGGTCTTTTGAAATGTCTTTAAGAATATTTGCAAACGTGATAATCAAATCAGAATAGAGGTCTTTTGAAATGTCTTTAAGAATATTTGCAAACTTCATAATCGAATCACAATAGAGGTCTTTTGAAATGTCTTCAAGTATATTTGCAAACTTATAAATCTCAAAGGTACCAAAAAATTATAAAAAGTGTCGAATTAAATTTCTAGCAGTTTTTATGAAGTGAGAAGACAATGGTAAACAAACGGCTGGTGTCTCTGAATACTTTCTTCTTAGGCTTCGCTGACGAAGCATGAAAGGTAAAATATCAGACAGACGAATCATTTTTAGGACGAAAAGACAAGAAAAAGAAGGAAAGCTGTCTCCATTAATAAGAATAAAAACGTCACTTCATCGTCTGGGCCGTGTAACATAAACACGTCCCCAATGCACACAATAGGTGATAAAATAATAAAGAAATAAAGAAAAAACAAGCATGCATAATAAGTAAAATAAACAGAGAGAAGCCATCCGCAGAAAAAAATGTCTGTTTTAACAAACTCTCGAAGGTGAGTTTTGTCCACAGCGAATTTAAACATTCCGAAAACATTTTTTTACAGCGCTGTAAAATTGGCATTTGTTTGCATAAAAAAAAAAGGATTGATTTAACCAAAACTGTGAAGAAAACACCACGATAATCTGACTAAAAATTCCGGGATAATAAAACCTTCAGCGCAGATCAAAACACTAGAAAATCGCAAGTAATTGCGGGCTAGGATGTCGAGGAGTAGAAGGAACTGCAACTTGAGCCCAGAGCGCATGCGCGGTAAATCCATCACTGATTCATGCCCCTCGAGCCCTGGGATTGTCGTCATCCATTACGCCTTTTCACAGCTTGTTTGCCCTCAAGTTAATCCCTCTAATTATACTGTCCATTAAAAGCAGAGCGACTGGATTTTTTCTTTATTCTTTTTGCTAATTTGGTCCACTCGGCTTGGTATTTTTGCTCGTGCGGGCATTAGATGGAGTTTCCCAATTACCCTTAACCCAGTTTCTCTGTTGTTAGCTATACTGGGTGCATAACCTGTCATTTGAATTGCCAAGGTTTTCAAAAGGCATCACAAACATATATACATGCATACATATACACATATGTATGCATACATTTTATTTTTATATATATATATATATATATATATATTATACACACATACAATTATAATATATATATATAATATATATTAATATTATATATATATATTATATATATATATATTATATATTATGATATATATAGACTGATTGTTAGTTCACTCAGGCATCGCATTCGTGCAATGATACCTTAACTAAAGTACTTGCAGAACAACAATAGGTAAATAGTACCACTCTTCAGCTCCGTGCTTATTCGAGTTTGCAGACGACGCAAATCAGGCCTTTCAATAGCTGACGTGTGACATACTATACTGGATCATCATTCTTTAATACAATCGAGAATGCCTCCCACACCAAGACAAAGAAATCTGATGACAAACAAAAAATCCAAAGATAAGCTTCACGTGAAAGGTATATGTAGTCTTCACATACCCTCGGAGCCGAGGTGCGCTAAACCCCATATTCATAATTAGTAAGAATAGCAATTTTAACTTAACAATAACTGTCATACTGTGGCAACAAATTCATCAGATACAAGGAATATGATGGCAGACCAATCAAATGGTAAATTCATCATTATTTAGCAAAGCATTTGTTCAGAAACTACAAATGAAATTCTACAACAGCCAAATGATCGTAAAATAGACCACCTTTAGGTCAATACTTTACACCTTATACTTACTTGGAAAGATCGAAACGCACAAACAAATGTTACAAAGAGAGATGGGTAATGGCAGCATTGAAGAAAAAGTGGAGGAGGAGGGGAAGGGGAGGAGGAGGAGTGATGGAGGCGGAGGAGGAGGAGGAGGATAGATAGACAAGAACACTAAGAGAAGGAAAGGAGTATTATTAAGGTGTTCAGGTCAAGGTGACGTGGAGCTGGAGATAAGTCTGTCCTTAAACGCTGACACACTCGCTACTTTTCCTTGCTAATGTTCATTCACACAGTAAACGAAGGTGGACGAACACTTTCACATATGTACATATCGGTTAGCACGAAGCTTATGCACACCGATTTAAAACGCCCATATAACTTATAACAATAAAGGAAGCCATAAATCTAGAGATAATTTATGTTCCATGTTTTTCACATCCTTAACTACACCTCTAATACATTTATTTATATATTATATATAATAATATTTATTATATATATAATCTATCTCTATCTATATATAATATTATAATATATAACACCATATATCTTATATATAACTATACGTCTATGTATATATAATATATAAATATACTATATAAGATATATATATACTATATCTATTATATATATATAATAGATGGATTAATATAATAGATAATATTATAATATATATATATATATATATTATGAATATATAGATATATAGATATCTATATTATATATATATATTAATATATATAGATATCGATAATATATATATATATATATCTCTCTCTCTCCTCATATATAGATATATATATATATATATTATATATATCTATATGATATATATATAGAATATAGCTATATATAGATATTATAACGATATATATCTATAATATATATTATTATATAATATATAAGTAATATAATATGCATAAACGATAAGGTATGACGAATATAACAGTAAAAATAGAGAAAACAGACTATTCCACTTACATATTTCAGTAGTTTTCACTCAAACAATACACACAAACGTCCACACGCACAAATTATCTAATAAACATCCATATATTATTTACTCCATACATATAATCTGGTAACAGAACCGAGGTCGTCGAACATAAAAAAAGAAAAAAAAAAAGAAAAGGACAAAAAAAAAGAAGCAAAAGTAATGTCAGCGCGTTGCATATATCACAGAAGGAGACAGTGGAAAATTACTGATGGAAATCCTCATCAATATCATCGCCCCCTCAATATGAGAGATTTATATCTATAGAAATTAGACCAGCTGGTCCGCTCCCCAAACGGCCGACCCTCTAATCAAGACTAACAGGTGAAATAGCGCGTGTGTTCTTATCTCGGTGGAAGTGGAAGGTCTGGCGTTCTGGATATTCACCTTTATGAGAAACAGACGGTTTCTTTTACTGTCGAGTCGATTTTTTCTTTTATTATTAAAAGAAAAATTTTTTAGGTCCAGAGTAATTTGACCCTATAATATTAGAAAAAAATTATTTATTTATACTCGTTTTTGTCTCACTGGTCAAGAGCAACTTGATACTACCAGGGGTGTGTCTTTCAGATAAGCGTTGATCTCTGGGCAAAACCCCCTTGAATAATTTATCAATAATTGTTTAATTAAATCCATAAACTTAACAGTTCGAACTGCTTCAATTATTTTCGTCTCCAAGTAAAATACAACAAAGTGTAGCAAGGAAACCCATTCCTTCTCCCCCAACCCCCCCTTCAGCCCACCTCTCTCTCTCTCTCTCTCTCTCTCTCTCTCTATCTATCTCTCTCTATCTCTCTCTCTCTATCTCTCTCCCTCCCCGTTTCCGAAAGTTCTTTCTCAAGCTATGCAATTATCGACTGGCAAGAGATGCTAAAAGTGTTCCCTTGAATTATGGTATCAGAAACTCGTCTAAACAATGCAGACTAAGACAGGGTTCACACATTTGGTTTTATGGTGAAGGCGAGGTCAAATAACTTACAATATGTTACAAGAGTTAGTCGCTTTGATAGTTATATTTTCTTATTATCTACCGTCCCCCATAACCAATCTTGTTGATTGTACGATTTCCATTCATTATTATTATTATTATTATTATTATTATTATTATTATTATTATTATTATTATTATTATTTTATTATTATTCAGAAGATGAGCACTATTCATATGGAACAATTTCACAGGGGCCACTGACTTGAAATTCAAGCTTCCAAAGAATAAGATGTTCACGTGAAAGAAGTAATTTTATTTAGTTTTATCTCGACTTGGTTACAGCAACATCAATTTTCGTTGACAGTGTGAATGGAAAAAGGAACAAATAAATTACAACTGATAAGTAATATCTCCCTCGGCGGCTACTGCTGCACGAGTTCCTTGCGTCAAGGCGAATTTACACTGGGGAGATGCTTCCTTGAAGATAAACCCGGGGGGAGATTTACCATCTATGTACATTTGTCCGGATGATTGATCGCCCACTTAAGCGGGCGTCGGTCAATCGTGATCCCAAGTGACATCTTACAAACGCTTAAGCATCTTACGACTCAGAGGCTGCTGGAGGTCGCTAGTTATGGCCATGCTAGACATTGTTTATGGGACCTTAAATCGCGTATGGTTTAATGGTTTCGGTCTCAGTACGCGTGTCTATGAGCCTATGCATATATAACCTGGTATATACGTCGAAAGGTCGTAACTGTAATTTACCCATTATAGGCTAATAATAAATTCTAAAAAAGGGATAATATGAACAGTAGCCTTAATCGCACATAAAAATTAATCCAAAAATATAGTATTCAAAAAACAGGGATAATATAAACAGCAACCTTAACCACATATAAAAATCAATCCAACACATATTTAAAAAACAGGGATTTGAACAACAACCTTAATAACTTATAAAAATTAATCCAACGATATATTTATAAAACAACGGGATAATATGAACATCAATCTTATCCACATATATAAATTAATCCAAGTTGAAAATAACAATTAATGTTAAGGATATTCAAATTCATGCCGTATTCAAACATATAATATCACTTGGCAAAAATATCTCGGCATTAAGTTAAAAAGAATATTTTTGAAATTATATTAATCTAAGTTGAAAATAACAAGGAATGTTAAATATATTCAAATTCATACAGTTTTCAAACCTATAATTTCACGTGGCAAAAATATCTCAGCATTACATTAAGTTAAAAAGAATTTTTTGAAATAAACAACCTTTAAGTGACATTATGGGGTGTTCGTAGGAGTAAGATATACTATACGGCAAGCAATAACAAGAGCGACTTGAGTGACAACCAAACACCGGTTTTTATGAGCGTCAAATGAAAAGTTCTATCGAACCCATTTTGTTTTTTCCAACTACATATCCTCACCAATCGTCTCTTAGACCCCAGCCCGAAAAGAGTATTTACACAATCCAAAATTCTCGGTAAAATAGTTTATTATATATAAAAATAACATCAAAAGTTAAAAGACGCGTGTGCAAAAGCAAAAAAAAATTCCTTCATTTTCCATTTTAGAAAAAACCAAATTCAGTGCCCGGCCCTACAAAAGTGATAATGGTAATGTGAGAGAAAACAAAAAACGCGACTACGAAAATAAAATACCTAAGCAGACCTGACAGAATGGAAACGGAATAATCCTCTCCTACGTAAAGGGTCAGCCTCTACTTGGCACTGCTGCTATGGTTAAACCTCTCACTTCCAGATTAAGACGAATGCCCAAATTCAACTTTATCTGATCGATACCCAGCGGAGAATAACCGCTAATATAAGAATGACCAAGGTCTACAGACCTTGAGAATGTCTGATGGATTTGCGAGGCGCCATATGACCCTGAAAGATGAAAATAGTTTCCGCCGCCCTTATTTAAACAAAACTGAAGAAGCGTAAACAAAAGTACCGTCAGTGGACATCAGCATCTTGAACGTACTATTGAGGCCGCTGCATCTATCATCTCCATAAAAAGAATCTGGGAATATTCCCATGCATCTTGCACCTTCTGAAAAAGCTTTGTGCCACCCTGGCGCCTTGCTGGTCGGTCACTCAACGAGAGAGAGAGAGAGAGAGAGAGAGAGGCGGGGGGGGGGGGGGGGGGGGGGGGGGGGGGGGGGGGTTAACCTAGCTGGTCTGCATTTTAAGGAGTTTCTTAATATTTCTTACAGTCCCAGAGAGAGAGAGAGAGAGAGAGAGAGAGAGAGAGAGAGAGAGAGAGAGTTTTAGAGAGTTAATCTACCTGGTCTGCATTTCACAGCGTTTCTCACAATATCGGGGAGAGAGAGAGAGAGAGAGAGAGAGAGAGAGAGAGAGAGAGAGAGAGAGAGAGAGATTTTTTTACGTTACGATTCTGAGTTACGTAACCTCAAAAATAAGATTAAGACACTTATTCTAAATACAGACCTATTTCCATACCCTTTTAAATTACGTAATATATGACAGATATATATTTTAGAAAATTAAATTTTTTCTTTCAAAAGAGAAAAATCTTACATTAAGTTTTCTGCTGCAAACTTCAGACATGATGAAGATCAACGAATCTGAAACATCACTTTTAATTATTAAAAAATTTCAAAGGTTAGGACTTCTAAAAATCAATAAAAATGTGAACAAGGAAACTAATGTACCAAGAAAACAAATCATCTTTTAATTTCAAGATAAAGTGAAATAAAAAATAATTCTCAAAAAAAAAAAAAAAAAAAAAAATCTACTTCCTTGTTCACGCTTATTCTATTTGTAAACAAAACGAGAAGAGACCTAGAATATGAAAAAAAATAAAATAAAAAAATAAGCTAAAAAAGATATAACTATATCGGCCACAACGAAAGAAAAAAGCAACCAAAAATTTTTTTATTTCAAAAAAATAATAGGGAAGAAGCCGCTAACTGATAATATCACATATTTCTCACCAAGTATTTGATTACAAAGAAGTAAAAAAAAACTATTATCAGACGATCTGATTGTAGCGGAAATCAGGCTGTCCACTATAATTATTACCTTATATTTAGAGTAGGAGCCCAACTTTGTATTCTCTTTCTCTAACTACATATTCTCTTAATTACATCTGTCATTTTTATGTCAACTAGATGAGTTATGTCGAATGAAGGGAAAAAAAATGAAAAGCTGTACCTTGAAAGGGTTCATAAAACTTCTTAATAACAATTGTCACCTAAGGCTTCCAATCTTCATTAACGACTACTTTTCCTCCCAAGACTCTCTCTCTCTCTCTCTCTCTCTCTCTCCTGCGAAACAAACAACCCAATCGAATTACAACTCCTCCGTTTATAAATATTTATGTGAACTTACGTGAGGCACATCTGGCTCTGAACTCACATTAAACCGACACCGCCAACCAACTCACCTAAGAAAAAAGATAAAAGGAAAATATATTAGTTTTATTGATGCTTTGACAACTTAATAAGAATAAATACTAGATACACAGTTGATAAATACATTATCATTTCTAGGTAAAGCATTATGTCCAGTCTTCAAATATATTGCTAGCACAGATACATAATTAAACATATACATAAATACTAAGAGTATATAAATATACCATGCAATGAACAGTCATTAACAAAAGCAACGCCTTTAGCTCACGCTTTTCCGTTCACTTTGATAAAAATTGTTTGATAAAGTATGTAAAAACTTACCCGTATGTATGTGTTATGTTTGTGTTTAAAATATCTCTATCAGTAAATTATCTGCAGAATTTATTTTATGCGAAGGTTAGACATAACACTGGAAAAGATACATATAAATATATGACAAAATCATTAGAAATTATACTACTTTTTCACAATCAATGTCTTTCCCCAGTTTCTTTTACGTTTTGTTCGTCAGGCACACCGCCCCCCCCCCCCCCCAAACCCACTATCCCAAACTCCCGACCTCGTTTTTTTTTTTGCGAGAAACTATTAATTTCTTGTCCAACCGTCAACTTTAGAAAACCAACAATTTCTGACCTCGTGTAAATCTAATGTGACAGGTGATCTGTCAGAATAGTCATTTGTCTTAGTCTCATTTTAAGCAGAACAACAATGCAAAGAGAAGACGCTATTCTTCAAATGAATAAGTAGACAAGAAAAATACATGTAACAAATACATAAACACTCACATGCAGAAACGTGCACATATACATTTACAATGATACGCAGAGAAGTATGCAAATTTGGGAATGCACACAAGACACATTTGTGTGTGCACCATTTTGCATGGCCCATGAACGCCTAGAAAATGGTTGTGGAACCCATGGTGCTAAGAAATGTTCCTAAAATGTATATCTTATACATACGTATAGATATTATATATGTATATTAACAAATAATGATTAAGAGAGACTGGTCACATATCTACTGTCATTATTTCTGGGTTAACAAAAAAAATGACCCTCTCACCCTCTCAAAAAAGGTACAATATACTTGATGGTCATCATTTGCTCTCTGCCCTACATTCTTCTTCCTAATAATAAACACCCCTCAAACCACCTTTGTACAATTCACACACAGTTTTACCCTTCTCGTATTACCTTTATTTTCTCAGCCATTACAAGATAGTCGCCCTTTGTCGGTCTTTACGTTGTCTGAAGCCTCTAAAATGCTGGAAAGGATACTGAAGTATACTGCATCGAACTGCTGCTGCCGAATCCTTTTCTCGTTTTCTGTCATTTCGTATTTACTGTTATCTTTATTTCCTTGGCGGTTTAGACTTTGTAATAAATAGGAACCTGGCTTATAAAGTTAACATCAGAGATCTGGGTGAAACTCTCTAAGAGCCTGAGTAGACTTTTTAGACGTCATAGATCTTAATAAGACTTGTATACACTTCTATCAAACACTATATACAGATACTAAGAGATGTTCGCTTTAAGAGGTACACGCGTCTTGTCTTTAGACCAAATGCCCAAGCAAATATGACACAAAATACCTATCTGGTTTATTCCCTGGGTAACATTTTAGGTGCTGCTCTAAAACCATCCTTACTAATGCAGCCGCTACTTCTTAGGAAAGGTGTGAGCCTCAGGATTCAGTTGTTTTTTTTTTTTTTTTCTCCAGATACTCCCAGAAATATCGAGCTCGACGGCCAGATGGCTTTGGGAAGTCTTTACTTAGTTCACTTATAAAAATGAATATCTCTGGATACCTTGTGAGTTTTCTGACTATTAGTATTATGCAACTGCATTGCTTTCAAATCTTATTTTCTAATGGACACTTCCGCTATGCACATACCGCGTCTGGGGTGCCTGATGTTGTGTTGAACTTTAAGTTTTTGTATAATAGAGTATTTCTCAGCCTTGCACGTGTTAGTTTCCTTCTACCTAAATTATTTAGCAAATATATAAGAGACTGACACAACTGATACATTTCAATTAAAAGTAAATATTTATCTGACATAAGGATGAATAAGACAAGGACCGAAAGTCCTATAGGATACCTCTCCAAAGATATCTCGCCATGAGACTGTATACCTTACTAGGTCGATGCCATCGTAGTGCCTTGCTCTTTGGTTAAGTAAAAGGGTTCGCCCACGGCTCTCTCTCTCTCTCTCTCTTTCTAGGGAGTGGGTGAGGGGACGAGGGGTTCAGGGGACATAACGCCACCTCCTCACTCATCACGTGTGTGCTGAAGAAATGGAGGGGGGAGGTTGGGGGGAGGGGCGAGAAGGGAAAGAAGCCCGGCCAGACGCATATCAACACAGAAGGTCATTGAACCCTTCCATTCTGATGTCTGTTTTTTTTTCTTTTTATATACCAAAGAGCACCGGGACAAGATCAAAAGACGCCCAATTCTGCCTTGAATCTACAGAAGGAGAGGTGATAAATGATCCTGCCCTTCAAGGGTATGAAGACCCTTTTTGATGGGCATTAATTGAGCTTATGCAAGTGTGGCGAGTCCCTTATCTTTAAAGAAAATACTAGTAGTTGTAGTAACAGTAGTAGTGGTAATAGTGCCTACAGTACGAAATATGAATTCAAATTATTAACCTTAAAAATGCATTGGCGATACAAGATCAAGGCATTTAAATCCAATTACTATAAACAATGTAAGAACAGGAGATAAAAATTCTACTTCTAATGTTAGGAGAGAGAGAGAGAGAGAGAGAGAGAGAGAGAGAGAGAGAGAGAGAGAGAGAGACTTAAATAGCAATCAAGTTTACAGTCTCACATGTGTTTGAAGGTATGGCTGCTAATGCTTGTTCACAAGCAACGCAAACAAACAGACA
>NC_061094.1:37789930-37814930 GCF_015104395.2 Macrobrachium nipponense
TGCCAACAAAGAAATGAGGAGGAAAGTTGAGGAAAATCCGACCAAACAATTAATTATAATGTAATCATCTTTTCCCTGTCAGACACTGCCTTTCTCTCTTAGCTATAGGCAGTTCGAATCTCATCTATTCAATTCAAGGTTGAACACGTGACATACGTGGGGCATTGACCTTTTGCGTGGTATGAATGCCCCTCGATTATCAAAATCATCTTCCTTTCTAATGCCGGAAACTGTATGCGGAGTGCATACCATGATAATGTAATCATAAATAAAGAAGAACAAACAAAAAGGCTGTTCTTTGATAGATTTTCAATTGTAATATCCCTCCCGTAACAGCATTATTACGAAGAAAGACCAAGGATATTCTTTGCATGAGGTCACAATATAAATATACAATAGACAGCTAAGGAACAGTTTCTTCATCTAATACTTCCTCCTGTATTCACCTACTTGGCGATAAATATACACTTCCTGTAACTAACCAAGTAATTGAGAAAGATGACATAAATAGATAGATTTAATTAACTTTTGCATCTGCTGACGAACGCTATTCAGGAGAGGAACCCTATTTACACGGAGCAGCCCTGCATGGGACACTGGCTAAAAATTCAAGTTTCCAAAGAATATGGTGTTCATTTTAAAGAAGTTAAGAAATACAAAAAGGAGAGTTATGTTCTTAGAAAATAAAGATAAATTAACCGAAAAATAAATAGACAAAAAAATGAAAAATGTAAATACATTAATGTAAATGTAAATGAATACATGCAAGTCATGCATATATCATTCTCCTTGCCTTCCGGCCACACAAATCGAGCTTTTGTACGGGGCAAATTGTATTCTTCATGACACAGCATCCCGAGGCAGAAAGAAACGAACTATTCCAGAGAATGCATCTCCACAACACGGAACAATCACAACCACATATTATGCCCGTGGCAAGAGGCATTCTTCGCCCCTAAGAGGAGCTGGCCAGGTCCAGTCATGCCATACAATGAAGAGAGAAAGATTGGGTCTGTTGGATGGAGATGGATGAGTAAGAGGAGGAGGAGAAGAAAGAGGATGAGCAGAGAAAGAGAACAGCCAAGCGCTTTCAAGGTCCCAAAGGTGTAACTCGGGACGTTTCGCCCGCAAGGGAGACAGTGCCTTTGTTGTTGGGGTCTTCCGCTGCATATAGTGTATACAGCAAAGTCTCGAGACTTTGGTATACAAGAGACCCAGTCAATATTTCACGCGGTCGTTTAGTCTGCTGTGATTTGCTCTGCTTGCTGCAGTTTGTGAAGGCAGTCAATGAAATACACAATGTAATATATTGTTTGTACTTGTTTGTTTACCCAGTCACTTACTATTGAAAGTTAATCCTTCAAAACACAAACAGACTTTAATCAATTCAAATTATCTTAATTGGTAGCAGACTGATCAATCAAAATTATCTGATCTGAACATAAACAACAGCAGCAATAATAATAATAATAATAATAATAATAATAATAATAATAATAATAATAATAATAATAATAATAATAATAATAATAATAATAATAATAATAATATCTTTGTATACTGGAAACAGACCTTCTTTCAAACTTCTTTTTATTAAATATAATGGCAGAATTTACAAAATATAATAGCAGAATTTACAGAGTTTATTTTATTGAGAGAAATCTGTATAATTCTGCCATTATATTTAATAATAATAATAATAACTGATGCTCCTACAAATGAATTAAAGAGCGATATTATACATACGCTAACTATTCTTCGAGTAATCCGCTATGTGCATAGAGTAATTATTGAAAAGTGCAAATTTTTCGTAAAAGTACCAAATCACAACAGCATCATGCGAAAATATACACCGTATATATTAAAACTATTCCTTGAAGGGTTTTGATTACTTATTGGCAAACAAAACTATATGTTCATAATGAATAACTTATCTTTTATATGTATTTTATATTTGCTTATAATTAATGAATATTTATAATGAAAAACTTTAAAAAATACAAGATCATCATAATGAAAAAGGAGAGAAATCCAACAGAAAAAAAGGACATAAATACAACAGAAACCACACTGTTCAATAACTGACATTGGGGTAGAGCATAAAAACATAATCCAGGACTTCCCTGTTTTCCTTCCTTCTGGCAGACTCCAATGAACCGCATCTTAGTCTGTGTACTCGGGTCAAAACGTTCTTTGTATCCTAATATCTCCGTTCATGAGATGAAGCTTCCGCAGAGATGCTACGGACAATGATTCCAAATGTCTGGGATAACTAATAGACAAAGAGGTGTTTTGAGAGAAAGAGAGAGAGAGGAGAGAGAGAGAGAGAGAGAGAGAGAGAGAGAGAGAGAGAGAGACGCGGGGCTAACAACCGCTGATGATATGACCCTATTTCAGTATATTATATCCTCCGAGACATTTACAACCTCCTTAAATCAGGTCCGACCACACCCGCCCAAAAAAGACTTTCAATCATTCTGAAATGGCTCTCAAAGGGTCCTATAGAATCTCTCGATGCCATTTTATCTCCTCTTTTCTTTCTCTCATTCCTCTTAGGGCTAGACACACCTTTTTGGAAAAAAGGAATAATAAAAAAATAATGGTAGTAGGCTCATCCCCTATATATTTTTCACCTCCTTCCATTTACACCAAACACTGACACCCCCGTAACCTCTACCACACCCCCTTCACCCCAATCATCAACCCCATTGCACTTTTAGGGAGAAAATGATCTATAAATTATGTGTCTCAAAGAACGTCTTTCAAGTTCCCCAAACGCAGGAGACGTATAATCCCCTCCTCGATTTCCTTTCCGGCACTAAGGACTAGCTCCGGTGATGGCTCTATCGTCGCCAGAACTGAAGTGAATACGGATTAGAGAGAGAGAGAGAGAGAGAGAGAGAGAGAGAGAGAGAGAGAGAGAGAGAGAGAGAGAGAGAGTTAAAAAGTATAAATGAGAGATGGTAAGAGAAAACTGAGAAAGTTAATGAGTAGAAGCACATTGGAGAGAGAGAGAGAGAGAGAGAGAGAGAGAGAGAGAGAGAGAGTTGAAGAGTATAAATGAGAGATAGTAAGAGAAACCTGAGAAAGTTGATGAGTAGAAGCATATCGGAGAGAGAGAAAGTTAAAATGTATAAATGAGAGAAGGTGAGAGAGAGATGATGACAGAAAACTTGAGAAAGGTAATGAGTAGAAGCACATCAGAGAGAGAGAGAGAGAGAGAGAGAGAGAGAGAGAGAGAGTTATTTGACTGTGCACGCACACTTTCTTCTTTCAAGCATACACTTTTCCCTCTAGAAAGCGCGACCTTTAAACCTTTAACTAACAACGAGAACAAACGATTACATCTAATCTATGTCCGTCCAAACCAACAATAATTACGAATGGAACCAGCTATTCCCCTTGCTGATCAGAACACGTAGTACCTCTTGTCGATGCAGACGGGAAATTACAAGAACAAAGATGAGGCAAACTTTGAGTTTCTTTCCCTTAACCTTGCATTACAGTAATGACAAAATTTGCAATACTATATCATTCAAACCGGATGGGCCTCTAATCCTCACACTGCAGGGATGAAACCATCAATCCATCAGATTCTATCAATCAACAATATACTTCACGTTGGATTTGATTAATCTTATAAGTGACTCACTCCATTCAATCTCTATTACTTAAACCACATAGATCAGAGGTGGCCAAACAGTCGATCGCGGCCACTCGTTTGGTCGATCGCCGTTCCCCTCAATCCTATACAAACAAACCAAACCACAAGCATATATATATATATATATATATATATATATATATATATATATATATATATATATATATATATATTTATATGTGTGTGTGTGTATGTATATATGTGAGGCAATTGTACTCATGTTTTATCGTACTATGGCGCTATTTGTCATTTTTTCCTACGTAATAATATGTGATTATGTAGTATGGTAGACCGTGAAAGAGTTTTAATCTTTAGAGTAGATCTCAGAGTCCAAAAGTCTGGCCACCCCTGATCTAGATCGTTCATCAATGCAAAATGAAGTCAATCATCAGTTTATAAACTCTGGGATCCATAAATGTTTCTCATGTCATAAGGCATACATATACATATCAGCGTGGTGATATATTCTAATTGCAAGGAATTCACTGACTAGGGGCTTCTCATTCGACAGAAAATATTAGTAGTATAAATTGTGTATTATCATTTAACGTGGATTAAGTATATCGTTACATCGTTTTGTAATCATCAGGAACTAACAAAACATGGTGTTATCCCTCCTTTGTAAGGCACTGACAATATGGTGATGTCTTCGCTCACAGTGAATTACTTTACATGAATTTAGTCATTACTCTTGTGGAACAAATAATTACCAATACAGCTCTTGCGACACTAACACGCAGACACACGAAAATAATCTAAATCGTTATAGAGTTAACGAATAAGAGAACACAATAAATATATCAAACAGCCTTCGCATCAGTGCTCCAGTACCCTGAAAATGAGCGAGTTTTTTGAGAGGAATGGTTGTCTGTCAACTAGTCAAGGATGCTGCGTTTTGCAGCTCGGAAGATGCCTTCATTCAGAGAGAGAGAGAGAGAGAGAGAGAGAGAGAGAGAGAGAGAGACTGTAACTCTATTTGGAGTGACAACGAGGCCGACAGAAAGACAGTGATTAATCGATATAGTACCTTATATAGAATTACTAAATGACAGAGAGAGAGAGAGAGAGAGAGAGAGAGAGAGAGAGACTTACTAAATCTTTTATCACCATCTTACCATACTGATGAACTGAACCAGTTCTTTATAATATATGAACTATCAATCATAACCATCCTGAGCGGTAACGTGACCAACATTAATAAATCATAATTCACAGGAATGCATCATTCATCCCACGATAATAAAATGCACAAGGTGTCATGATGATGTACAGACAGAGAATTATAATTGTCTTTGCTTCTATACTACTTCAAAAAAGTATGGAAATGATTAACATACATCTAAATTACAAACGTACTGATGTTGATGATTTTGAAAATTAAAGAAAGATGTATCACATGAATGATAATTTTTACTAATTTCTGTTATTCAAAATACACTTTACATCATCCTTAGTACCATTACTAATCGAACTTCGCTTCACACATTTTCTATTACGAAAACTGTTCAAACTATACCTCCCAAGTTGTTGGTATTATGTTATTATTATTATGATAATTATTATCATAAATTAGCCCTCGGCGTTCTGACATGTACTCTAGTGCCCTTTGGGCTTAAGAACTAATATAGCCATTACAGAGGCTACTATAATAGATTCACATCAACCGTGCATTTGATGTCTACGCCAGTCCCTTACGACGCTCCTGATTGGCTGTTGAAGCCATCGCAGGGGTGGAAACACTAAAGTCTCTCTCGAGAGTTCACATGGGTAGGTTCTATGTTCCACCTCCCCTTAGGGATATGTCTTTCAGGAGAGGTGGAACATACATCCAGCCTATGTGAACTCTCGAGAGAAACTGAGAGTTTTCAGCCCTGTGATTGGGTTATCAACAGCCAATCAGGAGCGAGCCAATCAGGAACGTCGTAAGGGGCTGGCCTAGACATCAAATGCACGGTTGATGTGACTCTACTATAGGCTTTAACTTGATTAATAATTAATATCATTAATCACATTAAGCATAGTTATATTAAAAATAAAGGGGCCATTTATTTTAGCAGAATTCCATAGAACAGAATGATCGTCTACAGGCCAGGGGTAAATCATAGCCAAGAGTGAAGGTTAGATGAACGGGAACAAAACATCTTCACTTTCTGGAATGTCATCCAAGGTATACTTTTTATTTTATTTTTTTTACAAAAATAAAAAAAAAATATATATATGTATATACAAACATACACACATATATGCGAGTGTATGAAAACAAAGGGATAAAAAACAACGAAAATATACGAAACCGACAACACGTCAATAATAACACAAACTTACATAACCGCAAACCCAACGAAAGGTAACCCAACACTAATAAATAAACCTCACACAGAATGAATAAACCCACTAAGTGAGATCCTCGAAGCATTCCAAAAATGGTTTATTGAGGTTAGTGTGGTTGGACAGATCGACGGACGGACAGACACACAGACAGACAGCTTGACCCCCAACACCATATATATTATGACAAGAGACCGAGGCATCCAATAAAGACACCATCACACTTGAGGACCTGTGACCAAGTATGAGCGGAGGTCGTCTCACCCTTGACGAAGTTAGTCTTTGGTATTTATTTATTAAATAACGTCGCGATTAATTAGTTTGAAATTCGCAACGACGCTGGGAGTGACGAAGCGAAGATGACTTCTGTTGAGGACGAGATGGAGACGTCACACTCACTCGGGATAAAACAGAATTGTGACGAGGAAATTATGGAAACTCGGCAACGCAAAACCTAAAAGACTGAGAAATTATGGAAACTCGGCAACGCAAAACCTAAAAGACTGAGAAATTATGGAAATTCGGCAACGCAAAACCTAAAAGACTGAGAAATTATGGAAATTCGGCAACGCAAAACCTAAAAGACTGAGAAATTATGGAAACTCGGCAACGCAAAACCTAAAAGACTGAGAAATTAAGGATACTCGGCAACGCATAACCTAAAAGACTGAGAAATTATGGAAACTCGGCAACGCATAACCTAAAAGACTGAGAAATTATGGAAACTCTGCAACGCAAAGCCTAAAAGACAAATTATGGAAATTCGGCAACGCAAAATCTAAAAGACAGAAATTATGGAAATTCGGCAACATAAAATCTAAAAGACAGAAATTATGGAGATTCGGCAACGCAAAATCTAAAAGACAGAAATTATGGAAATTCGGCAACATAAAATCTAAAAGACAGAAATTATGGAGATTCGGCAATGCAAAACCTAAAAGACTTAGAAATTATGGAAACTTGACAACGAAAGACACAAAAGACAAATACATTGATAAAAAATAAAGCGTTTGTTTAATTCTAGTTATAAAGGACCTTTCTTGAACTGTCTTTGCTTTTCAGTAGAAAGAAAATGTTGATTGCAACTTGAATTTTACAAGAAGCCTTAAAGAATAAAAATTTCAAAATCTCTATAAAAGGGTTAAATTACCTTTCGAATTATTCTTTTGATTGAATAGAAAAAATCACAAATGTTCTTTTATTAAAAGCAATCAATTAACATATTCATGAAAACAAAATGAATCAAATTACAATTTCCAAAACCAGATTTAATGTACACCATTTTTCATTTGATAAATCCAAAAAACTATTTCCTTAAATAAAATATTCCAGTATCGACTGCGAATAAAAAGTAACACAATTTCACTTTAATTAAGCTAAGATCTTCAAGACGTTTATTGAACGTCGTCTGATATGAATTACCTTCACTAAGTAACTCCAAGTGTTTTAAGTAGGTCCCAGCTTAACCATAAAGAAAATTCATATGATAGCAAGCTTCAACTTCAACATAATTAATGTACTCAAATATCTCATTAAAAACTGAATAAAAGACTTTAAAAATTTATGAAAACGGACAGTAGTTGTACCTTTACAAAACTATATTATATATATATATATATATATATATATATATATATATATATATATATATATATATATATATATATATATTAAATCCAATGATGTTTTTCGTCCTCAAGGATAATAATAAGTGTATAGCAAAGACGCAAAAATGGTAAAATTTCGAAAAGCAACTGAGGAAATAGTTTCTTCTGAAGGTTCTTTTTTCACGTGATATTTGTGAATAGAGGAAGAAAAAAAAAACAAGGGTAATAAATGTATACCAAAAACGCAAAAATTAGTAAAAATTTTGAAAAGAATTAATAATAGTTCCTTCTGATGATTCTTACTTCGCGTGATATTTGTGAATGGAGGAAATTTATATAAAAAAAAAATCAGTAAAAAATATTCTGGAGTGTAATATAAGTCGAGACCCAACCAACTCCATTTCTTGATCTGCAGACTGCATGACTTCATCGTCCATGCCACCGACTTTCAATAGCAACAGCGCGCGCGCGCGCCTGAAAGGAGCAACATGGCCGCCATCAACCTTCGGCGAAAATTATGCTTGCCTGTTTCGAGCCTGTGTAAACACGAGCGAACATCTGTGTTCTGTTTCGAGGACACGGGTTTCGAATGTTCCTCCTCAGCTCTGATGAATGAAGACACCAGGGACGCTTCGACCAGGCTTCGTTGAGGAACCACTGGCACACCCGCCCCCAGCTGTCTATGGTCCATAGTATGCAGTTCAAGGCACACTGTTGGCATCAGTACCACTGCTCCATTGCTGAGGTCATTTTGCATTGGTCCCTCGTGCCACAGCACCAATGCTGTCTGTCTTTCACTTTCCATCGGATGGATTCCTCTCGCCTCTTTCCGCTCTGTTCAACACCTTCATCTCTCACTCGCTCTGAATTTAGTCTGTCAGTTGTAGCAAGCCCTTTCGGACTATCTAAAGGCGTGTCTCACTAGTCCGAAAAAAATCTCTGATATTTATCAGAGGAAGAGTCCATTTCGAGAAAAATGCACTACCAAGTAACTTTATAAAAAATTATATATATATATATATATATATATATATATATATATATATATATATATATATATATATATATTATATATACATATATACACTACCAAATAGCTTTAAAAGAGAAAAAGACACTTCACTACAAAGTAACTCTGCAAGGGAAAAATACACTACCATGTAACTTGAGATACAAATACACAACCAACTAATCTCTATACGCACAAAGTCCAAAGTACGACCGAAATTGAGTAGAACACTTATCAAGAGAAACATTATGACAGCTATAGTCCTCCTTTCCAGGCAGAGAAGGCAATCAAATACTGCAGCCTACGGCCCTTGGCAAAATCATGTACTGAACAGATTGCAAGGTAAAGTTAATCCTGATTGAACAAGCATACATGAAACAGATGTAGAAATGGTAAAGTGAAAGATGCCGGACAAAGTCTACCGTTGCAGATGCCGCTTGCACAGCAAAAGATAAATGGCAAAAGCAGAACGAAACGTGACCTTAGTATCAACAATAAACAGCAACAATGTCTTGGAAACGTACCACAGAGAAACTGAAGATGGAAGACTTTGGTCTATCGTTTTCTTAGCAAAATTAAATGATGAAATAACCAGTCATGCGTACAACGAAGCATGAGTCACAGGCACTTATTTCTAAGCTCAAAAAAAGCTTATATACCCACACACACACACACACATACACAAATATTTACTTCGTGCCCATACAACATCATCGTTTCATGTTCAGTAAATATTATCCCACTCATGTTTTTTGTCTTAGACTTCCCACACAAATATAGTTTAAGATCGAATTCACTCTACACGAAAGGAATTGCAATTGATAAGTGCTTTTGCTCTGGCCAGAATTCGAACCTAGGCCTAGACGATATTTATGGTTTAGCATTTGTGAATATAAGAAAAAGTCATGCATATATAAGTAACTCTTCACACACACACACACACACACACAGACATACATATATGAGTCCGTACTTTAAATAGATTATAAAAATGAAGTAATAAAGAAACAAAAAACACATATTAACAAGACACGAACCATAAACACGAAATGCTTCATTTTGCATGTTGCAAAACCGTCGTGTCTGCTGCAGGATGACTCTGCAGACGATATTTTGCAAACTTCCTGTTTGGGTGATCCACGAAGCACTAATTCATTTTTTATTTTTGTCACTATCACAGAACAATTATGAATTCCTTAATTTTTCTTTTTATATTTTCACTGTCAACTTTTTCCTGTTAATTAGAATTTCTTTGTTAGAAAGAATTTTTGAAGAGAACAAGGAAAATTTACTAGCAATCTGATTCAAACCAAGCGAATTACAGAAGCCAAGAGAAAAAAATATAATTAAATACTAATTAATAACGAATATTTTCAAGTTTTCAATTCACAGCATCCTGAATGTAAATAAACAAGTTAATGAGCGTGTCAGGACTAGGTTCACTTCACGTAAATACAAAATTCCCAAATGCATTATTTTCATGACTGCAACATCATGGACAATATTTCATAACATATGCAAGCGCGTAGGTACTATATATTTATATCCACAATGATAATTTACGACAGACAGACATACAGACATGATAATCCGGCGGTTATTTAGCAGCAAGAGACTCGAGATCGATCTCGATCAATTTTGAAGATGAAAGTTAGTCGACTGTGGTGGATTGTAGCCTGATTGGAGAAAGTCCCAAGGCTATAGTAGATTCACATCAACCGTGGATTTGCCGTCTAGGCAAGTCCCTTACGACGCTCCTGATTGGCTGTGTATCCCTCAGGAGAGATGGAATATGGGAACTCTCTCGAGAGACAGAGTTTCCAGCCCTGTCATTGGCTTATCAACAGCCAATCAGGAGCGGCGCAAGGGACTGGCCTAGACATCAAATGCACGACTGAAGTGAATCTACTATAGTAACCATTACCTACTGTGCAGACTAAAGATAGATTAATTCACTGCGAAAGAGGGTAAAACCAGTTACATCAAGCAACGATCTCACGCGAACGTCAACTCTTGCCTCATTCGAAACGGGCAAATCCTTTTTCGGGAACTTTGGGAATGAGACGTTACCTACAAAACCTGTTCATTATTCTGTGATCTCCATTTGTAAAATTATTTATACAGTGGTTGAATATATATTTTGTTCCACTTTTGGTGTGTATGGTGATGATGCATCTAGCGTTTTCTCTACGGACGTAGAAGCCTACATGAATAATGTCCTAGTTCTCATGCTCATCCTCGAATTTACCTGACACTTTTCTCTAGATCCCCTTCTGTCTGTCGAGAAAACATATAGAATATTACAAGCTTCCTTAATTTTCTGATTTCTAAGCCTCAAATAAAATCGTGCTATGTCATTTATAACATTATTTAAAGAATTAGACAGAGGAAGGGGGAGGGGAGTTTCAAATGCAGACACAGCAAATAAACATAGCTAGAGATTAAAAGCATAGAAGGCACTGACAAACCTATAGCCAACAGCATCAAGAAAAGACGCACTGAAAAAAAATGTACTAACAGCAAAAAAAAAAAAAAAAAAAAAAAAAAAAAAAATTATTATAACAAATAAAAAATACACGTAAAACATTATGCTAAAAGACTAAACCACCTGACGCCCGAAAGAGATAAAAGAAAGTCAAACCACAGGAGACAGGAATGAATTCTATAACTGAATGTCAATGTTATAAAACCAAATATCTTCCTAAGTAAGACAGAATCTAGACTATGAAATGGTCTACTAATAAGTACATATATTAATAACAAATAGACTAATCACCCAAATATAACGAAAAACTGAATCAATGGAAGTGTGCGTCTGTGTACGTTATACCAACCACAGGGATAATTTTTAAAATATTTTTAGTACTAACAGGTTACATGAAATCCACTCAAGTGACAAATGCAAAATAAGAGCTTGCAGAGAAATTCTAAAAAAAAAAAAAAAAAAAACCTGCAGAAAAAAAAAAAAAAAAAAAAAAAAAAAAAAAAAAAAAATGAGAGGGAACAAAGTACCTGGGACACACTGAATCCCTAAGACATACACACAACCTACCTGAAAGGTAAATTATATTATTACGTGGTATGATGGAATAATTAAATTTTGGAATAATAATAATAATAATAATAATAATAATAATAATAATAATAATAATAATAATAATAATAATATAATAATAATAGCTGCATCAGTTGCATCTATTCATGACTTTTACTTTTAGCTTTATGTTCTCCTACTGAGGGGAACACAGCTACATTACAACTTTTCCATTATTCTTTATATTAATTTCCACAGAGAACGGTTTTAAGGTTAATAATAATAATAATAATAATAATAATAATAATAATAATAATAATAATAATAATAATAATAATAATAATAATAATAATAATGCTGGTAATACTGGTGAAGAAATCCGCAATTGTGGAATTATGAGATTGTCATGAATAATAAAATTATGAGATTGCCATTAATAATAATGATAATTATAATAAAAAAATAATAATAACACCAACAACATAACCACCAATGACAATGATATTAACAATGATAATAAGACTAATAACAACCCGAATAAAATAAAAGTACATTTTAGGGGCAAAAACGCCTCCTGGCTCATCTAAGCCCTTCTATCGTGGATCTCCGCTTAGCAATAATCGCCAACACACGGCGTAGAATTTCACTCTTCATTGTGTCGCGCAAAACAGCAGGTCTAGGGTTTCAAAAGCGGGATGGACAAATAGAATAAGAGAATAAGATGATGACGATGAAGGCGGCAGTCTGAGCGAAAATGGACCATAAGGAAAGAGAGAGACTGAATATACTTTCTCCCATTGTCCACACTGGGTCATTCCCCGCAGGCTAAATATCTTTGAAATGGTCTTTTTCTTTCCAAGTTATTTATTCACTATCCTCTGGGTTATTTTCATAATCCATTTGCTGAGAAGCATCGAAAAGGCTGCCGATAACGAAAGAGGAGGAAATCAGCAAGGAGGTGGAGGACGAAATTGTAAAACGATTTTAAGCCGAGATTTTTAGATGATGTCTTTCATATTCTCACGTTTCCTTCTTTCTTATTTAGACGTATTTCCCTTATTAGTCTTTAAATCATTTAACATATTTCGTCTTGCATCTCCTCGCTTTCTTCTTCCTTCATCATCAGCAGTTACTCCATACTCCATTCCTCCAAGCATTATTTATCATTCTCAGATCTTCCACCGATTGATTTTCAATACTCTTACTAACATGCATCGACTCCTCAACCTTTTTTCCACTTTTTAACTCTGCTACTTCCTTCACAGTTAAGATTAAACTTATTCCAAACTTAAAATATTCTTATTGATACATAGAATTCAATATGTATATATTATATACTGTATACATATGTCTATTTAATTAAATTCTAACATGGTTAAACATACATACATACTCACACACACACACTTATATATGTATAAGTCTATATATACACAGATAATATAAGTCTTCTAGACATTATATATATATCTATATATGTGTGTGTATGTGTGTGTGCGTGCGTCATTAAATTCTAATATGATTAAACACTTGAAAACGAGAGAGAGAGAGAGAGAGAGAGAGAGAGAGAGAGAGAGAGAGAGAGAGAGAGAGAGAGAGGATATTATACGAAGCAAAGCTACGAGACATAACCCGAATTTTAACGAGCCATTACGACACCTATAAAATCTTTCAGCAATTACACAGCGGAAAAACAAAGGGAAAACTCTGAGTGACCGTTAAAACGTCTCTCCTCTCCAAACATTTTTCCTTTCGGCTCCGTAATAACGTCGGTGTTTCTGTTTTCGAGATAAGAAAACAAAAAGTTCTTTTTCGCTAAAAATCGCTATCATTCAAATACAAATACAGAGAAGACTATCCGGGACTATAGCAAGTCATATTCGTCGCCATCAACATCATACGTAATTATCGTTTCTGGGAAAAAAGTGCCTCTTGAAATCTGGTGAATAATTATCAACAGAAAAATACATACAGAATAAATTCACACTTGTAAAAAGTAATAAAGAATTTTGCATCAGATTCTGAAGACTGATAATTATTGAATTCATTAAAATAATTCAGTATAAAAAATACCCTAATATTTTGACGCGTTAACTACGGCTTTTCAAAAAGCACCTTTTCCTGAGTATTTTAAAAAGACAGCAATCAAGCGCGAGACAGGGAGAGAGAAAAAGTGGAGTTTAAATGTTCACAAAAAAAGAAAAACAAACTAATTTTAACATTTGGACTGAAATTCAAGCCTCCTTTCCAAGAGGGTATCTGTCATCACCATTTGTGCATATAAAGAAAACTATGAGACTTTATCTCTTCACACTTCTCTGTTTTTATACTTTTATACTTTTCATTCTCATCGTTTTCAAAGGCTGAAGGAGAGGCAAAATCATTTGCATACAAAGTTGCAATCATCTTTAATAATCAAGATAAAATTATTATTACTGTTATTTTAACATAAGCAGAAAGCCAAGCCTTTTTACTCTGAATACTATCTCTTTTTAGAGTGTGCACAAATGCTTCCAGCAACTGGCTATCGAATTTCACGGCTCATTAGAAGGCTGGGTTTCTTATCTGAACATTTACATAATATTAAATATGTGGAATCCTAAATCAGACGCACACAGATATACGCATGCATAAATATATATATATATATATATATATATATTATATATATATATATATATATATATATATATATGTGTGTGTGTATACACACACACACACACACACACACACACACACACACATATATATATATATATATATATATATATATACATACATATATATGCTTCAAAATTAGTAGTATGTATATATACATACATATACACAAATACACATAAAGCTATACATATATATCACAATATATAGATACATATATGTATATATAATATATATATATATATATATATATATATATATATATATATATATATCTATATATATATATACACATATGTGCGCGCGCGTGTGTATATAATAGGAACTCAAAGATTCCGTAATAATAAAAATATGATGCATTTTGGTAATCTCCCTTTCTAACGACCTGGGACGGATGCCTCGCCGAGCTTCGGAACTAAAATGACCTGTTATGGCTGAACGGAACCGATAGCAACACGTCGGAGTCATTAAAAACGACAGAGCAAAAACTGGCTCGTTGAACATTTCGCCCGAAGTGATTTCGGCTAGACAGAAAGCCCTGCAGAGGGAGGGGTGGGAAGGGGGAGGGGGTGGTTAGGAAGGGGGATAAATGAAGGGGGCAAGACTGTTACGAGCAAACACTTAGGAATCCACAATAACGACTTACTGGACCAAGATGGTACCGGACTTGTGTTCCCCGAGGGACCAATACAGATTGTGCGATATGAAATTGTAGAGAGAGAGAGAGGAGAGGAAGAGAGAGAAAGATGGAGGAGAGAGAGATTTGAGAGGACGAGAGAGAGAGAGAGAGAGAGACTTTAACGTTGCTGAGATGAACATGTTATTCACAAGCTAAAAAAAATTATTTTTTATTTTTTTTACACGGCAAGTTTCCGTTGATCTAAAAGAATAATAAAAAAAGAATGTTAAAACCTTTTGGAATGAGTGGGAGCGTCACTACTCAGTCGGTTTATCGATGACATAACAGCCACTCATTCATGAACGGGGTAAAACGTGTAACTACAATTCCCAACGTTTATGAGGAAATACGACCAATCTTCGCAGACGGCTACATGGCTTCGAGGAGATGAATAAAGCAGTCATTAAAGAGGTAACATCGAAGAGATTGGGAATAAAGACAAAAGGTTCAGTCGACTGCGAATTCGCCTGCAAAACTTCCCCATTATCTGAGCGAAGGCTCCAGACAGTGATTGGAAGTTAAACAAAGGTAACAGATCGTAAAGTGGCACATAAAAATAAGAAGAAGGATTTATACGCATGGACCAATAAAATGTGTTGATAAAGAGTACTATACAATAAATAAAACGAAGAATCCTAAGTGCAAGTTTATTCAAATAACTTAATGATACGTTGAAACAATATCAATAGGCCTAACAAAATATCAATAAAGTAAAATAAAAAATTTTAACGACTAACCTTTTGTTTAGGTTTTCTGAAAAAATAAACAAACAAACAAGAAATCCATACAACAATGAAAATAAAAAAAAAATAACAATATTAAGTCAGGTATTTTTTATTATTTTTCTTATTTTTTAGATAGTAATACACGAAAGCATTCGTAATCCGAGTTCCCCTCGGCCCAAAGTCTGGCCAGTGTTGCTAACGCATCAATTACCCTGTCAGGATCTCCCTCGAAAGTGGGAATCAGTTCTAATCTACTGGAGTGATTCCTCCTCCTTATCAATAATGACTTGATGATGGGTTGGAAGTGAGAGAAATTTTACCACTTCATCATTATCCTCGACCGTTATAGGCAGAAACTTTTCCTCTACTTTTAACGGTTTCTAGAGACATGTCTATCGACACAGATCTTTGAATGCATTCAACAGGTTTAGCCAAAGGCTTAATAAAATCAACGTAAGATTACATACATACATATGATATATATATATATATATATATATATATATATATCATATAATATATATATATATACAATATTTGGAATCCTAAATCACACACACAGATATAGAAATACATACATGTGTTATTAATTTGTAATTATAATAATGTTTGGACCAAAAATGTGTGTATGTATATATACACACACTTTTTTGGTCCAAACACTGGCATAATTACATATTAATAATCCAAGTATTTGCCACACGATGCCATATGGAACACTGTAAGCCATGTATAACCTCCACAGAACAACAGTTTTTTTGCTGGAACAAACACTGATTAATGACACAGGAAGTCGTCCCTAGAGTTGCAGTTTTAACTTGAAATTCAACAGAACAGGACGGTAAAATGTTTAACTGTACATTATAGTAACGTTTTATTTAATATTTTTGAAAGACATTGTAAAAATATTGAAATTTACATTGAATATGTTCATATTCCAGTAAAAATAAAATTCCAATTCAATCCTCTATCTCCCTTTTAACTGACAATCCAAAAGGCATTTTTTCCTATACAAGCCATTCAGAGACGGAGATGGGATGATGTCCTCAGTCGGGGTCGTAAAATATTCGACCGGACAATACACAATAAACCGCAGAGAAACGAATGATATGGGCAACATTAATGCTTCTTAAGTCATTCAGCCGCTGGAGGTTATAAAAGATCATCCTGTCAGGAACCCATCATCCCTGAATGGCATCATAAAAAAAAAAAAAAAAAAAAAAGCCTGAGTCCGGCAATGTTGTTCTATGTGGCTATCATTTGCCCTTGCAATCTATAGCCTATGGGGGTATCATTTACAGGACCGTCATTCAAAAACTGTCATTTACAGGGCTGTCATTATTACACAGATCTCGGCAACATTCACCCCTTTTTCAACTGTAGTCTATTAGAAAGTCCGGAACGCAACCTTCCACTTACAGTGCCCTTATTATTTTGACGACCTGGAATGAGAAGCCCCCAAATTTAATCCAAGATATGGCAAGTTTTGTTCGCAAAAAGTGACTATCAATACGCGTAACCCATGTTTGATACATCAATCTATACACAAGAGGTAACGTGTGTATAGACTGATGTAACAATCTATACACACAGGTAGATATGTAGAAATTGTAAAAAAAGTTAGGCAGGTGAGAGAAAGGATCAGCGTGTTTTGAGATTTGTTCAAAAGGAAAAACTGGAGGACGATTATCTGATGTAAGCGTATAATCATAAAATGTTAGGAAATAAAAAGAAAAGACGAAGACCTTGAAACTTCTCGAAAAAAGGCATGAAAGACGCTTTGCAAAGTAGCAGTCTTGATATCCCCTAATAGCGAGAAGGCGTTTGAGATTGAACGGAGGTAAATGGCGTTGCAAGGCAGTTTAAAGAACTGCTGACGAGTCATTTGTATTGGTGTTTCAAGCGGTTTTGTTATGGAAATCAACTGCACAAGGATCTATCCAAGATTCAACAATAAAAGAAAGAATGTAGCAGTGACCTTTCCGTTATTATTATTATTATATTAGTATTATTATTATATTATTATTATTATATTATTATATATATTATATATATATTATAGATATATTAGATATATATATATATATAATACTTATATATATAATATATATATTAAATGTGTATATGTATATGCAAGTGTGTGTATGTATGTATATATATATATATACTATATATATCTATATATATATATATATATATATATATATATATATATATTGTGTGTGCGCGGCGCGCGTGTGGCACGTGCGTGTGGCACGTGAGTGTGTGTGTGTTTATATATTGCACGTTACTAAGGAAAGGACATGCCAGTGTATTCGGATGTAACTTGGCAAAATGAAATGAATAATGGTACAAGAAATTAGTGTAATACGCGTGAAATTAAACAATCTTGGAAGGAAAAAGCTGGCTTGACAAAGGTGTTGGAACTGAAAGACTAATAAAAAAAGAAACTCGAGAGTCCGTGCAAGAGGACACATTTCAATAGCAAACAACAGTCCTATCAACTGTACCAGAGTAAATTACCGGACTACTGAATGTAGAAGAAATGCTTAAACACTGTGTCAATATTTTAAGGACTACACATGAAGTTCCGCTATTCTATCGATATTATTTTTCATAATACAGTAAAAGAATCCTCAAAGAAGATTCTAGAGCCACAAACTATATAAAAAAACGTGTATGATTAACAATGAAAAGTTGATCCATCGTGTTTTTCATTAAAAAAAGGAAATATAGGATACTCCGGTGCAACTCTACGTATACTTATCAATGTTGATCTTAATGGGGTTGCACTTCTTTATTTTACTGTGAGGACGTGAATTTGAATCTTGACAGCAGCCCGCTGGTTATGAAAACGCTAAAAAATTCACGGACGCAATGTAACATCCTTTATTTCTATGTTTCATATCAAGATAGACGGACGCCTCACGCACCATGGCTGGGAAAGGGTTCACTATACTCAACCATCTCATGATCTGGGTCAGATTCATGCAATGATGAGACTGATAAATCGTTCAATAACTGCCAGTTTCCTTGAACCATTCCTTAGGTGGTCATGGCAGCCTACAACTGCTGGAGGGCGAGACATAACGGAACAAGACATTCCGAAGAGTAACCGCAGACAATCGTAGAGAAAACAAAATTTGTAGAAGCTTTTTGCTGAAACTGGCAGTTGTGCGAGAGACACTCAAACACTCCAGAGTAAATGCAGGCAAATATGAAAACTCAAACTACAATACTTCGTCTCATATACTACAGTAGATTTACATCAACCGTGCATTTGATGTCTAGGCCAGTCTCTTATGACGCTCCTGATTGGCTGTTGATAAGCCAATGACAGGGCTAGAAACTCAGCCTCTCTCCAGAGTTCACATGGGTAGGATATATGTTCCACCTCTCCTGAGGGATACCTCTATCAAAAGTATCCCTCATGAGAGGTGCAACATACATCCTGCCTATGTGAACTTTCGAGACAGACAGTTTCCAGCCTTGTGAATGGCTTATCAACAGCCAATCAAGAGCGTCGTAAGGGACTGGCCTAGACATCAGATGCACGGTTGATGTGAATCTACTATAGCATGACTTCCAAAAACGATTTCAGTACGAAATGACTTCCGTTCGAGAGTCTGAACTTTTCTGCTAATTCATCTTACCTTTGGACAGTCATTCAAGCGTCAAAGTCGCCATAAAATCGTCATTCGTTACTCTGCAGTCGCTCGGCAACGACACAGCAGCGCCATGAAAGTTCAAAACCTTCACAAAACAGGATGGCCCAGATCACATAGACCCTCTTCTGTCAAAAAAAGAAAAAAAAAAAGCCGACTTTTCTCCAGAGCAATCGACTTTCTGTCCGGTGATGGCCTCGGCACACGGAACGCAGCCACGCTCCATGGTGGTGGCCTATGTTGTATGATTGGAGGGTGGATGAGCAACATACCAACTTGCAGCCCTCTAGCCTCAGTAGTTTTTAAGATATGAGGGCGGACGGACAGACAAAACCGGCACAATAGTTCTTTTACAGAAAACTTAAAATTTATAATATGTAAGAAAAGGGAACAAAAGCCCAATTTTTCACAAAATGCAGCATCGAGAAACAAGCACAATTTTTCCCAAAAATTCAACAAAGATAAACCAAGAAGCCTACTTGCCAAAGGCTCGTTATAATGTAGGATTTAGCCAATTCTCACATTCCCGAATGAACTTACAACGAAAGAATACCTCGGCAGGAACGTGGCTAGACAAAAGAATGAGTTCGTGCGCATTTCACTCAGGAGTAAAAACGGCAGCATGAATAAGTCCAAAAAAGGATCTGTGAAAGTTGCATTGTTCTACAGAGATAGCTCAAAACGAGCAACAATAACGCCAGTAACTTCCATAATATTTAATGAAAAAACCAAATTATATGTAGTAAGTATTTATATATATATATATATAAAAAATTCATTCTTAAATTGGACCTAATTTTAAACTGAAGTGGCACATTTTTGGGCTTTGGTGAAACCCTTAATAAAAGACCCTAAGTAGGACATTTTGTTTGCAAAGACACACAACTATTTTTGCGATAACATACATAAATACACAAATTATATATATATATATAATATATATATATATATATATATATATATATATATATATATATATATGTATGTATGTATGTATGTATATGTGTGTGTGTGTGTTTAAAACCGCAAATGAGAAACTACTCAAAGAAGCCGTCTAAAGTCTCCGACTAATTAAGGTGGCATTTAGCAGTGAAATCCCAGAGACGAGACCGACAAACAAGATCACGAGTGTGATTCCTCTTAACGTTTGTAAGGCGACTTGTTATCAGCGGAATCTGCTCTACACATTCTTCTTCTTACATCTCTGCGTAAGATAAAGGATGCAAGTCTCGAGTCCGAATGATGTCTTCAAGGGCGCCGAAGATAAAAAGAATTTTTCCTTATTTACTTCGTAGTTCTCCACCATCATTCCAAAGGGTGGTGATTTTGCATGCATATTCAGTGTTTAAGTTTTTGCTTTTTATTAGGTAATCAAGATTTTACTTCCCTTTTTTAATGGTCACTATCACATACCGAAGGGCTTTACTGCAAAAGTAAAAATAAAAATAAAGCAATTACTTGAATCGTCAATCTATTCGTAAAATAGTAAAAAAAAAAACCCATTACTTGAAACGTCAATGTTTTTTCAAGTTGAACCGAGGTCACAGTAATCTGTCAAGGATTCATTTCACAGCCTAGTAAGAAACCTCCACGATCTCTAAATATCTCAATGATGGGTAAATTAGAGAAGCAAAATCAGTGACGAAGCGAAGTGTGTCTGTGAGTACACGAGGGAATTAAGAGCTCCATTTTGCTTGCAAGCAGATTTACGAGGCGCGACTCATCCGATTCCGTGCAATCCCAAACCACAAAGCGGAAATTAATGAACGCCGGCAAACCTTTCGCCTCAAAGCGTTCGTAAGTCTGCTTGGAATTAATTGAAAACTAAGTGCAAACACCTTACCTGCTATCTGACTTGCTTCCCCCATCCCCTCCACCCCTCTCTCTCTCTCTCTCTCTCTCTCTCTCTAGGATTAATTGCCGGCATTTGGTGCCCGAAGACACGGCTGTTAACTACGTCAGGACAAAGGTTCTTATCTCTCTCTCCGAGAATAATGATTCTCATCGAACGCTTTGATCTGCTCCGTGTGGAGGATCTGTCAAGCGCCAGCCAGACAGGGTCCTTCTTCTAAAGATGTCTCCATTTCCTATCTCGGGATTACGTAAGCAATTCTTTCTTAGTTTTGTATTCTTCAGATGGTTCCGACTAAGCCCCACACGGACGTTATTTTTCAAACAATAATTTGACAATAAACGTTATTATTCCCAAAATGAAACTGCAATAACAATTGATATTATAGCTCAAAAACGAAACAATTATTTGTACACTCAACAAAATTCTCGTAGCCTATTTATTTTCCACCTCTCTAAATGAGTGTAAGGATAACACGCCTTAGACCAACCAACCATAAATAGGTGTGATGAAAAATAAGTATAGTTTCCTTGGTAATTAATATAAAAATTATAGGCATTACAAAAATGCTTAGTATACAAACCCAGAATGTGCCATTCATTTGACCGTTCTTTTTTTTTTTTTTTTTTTTTTTTTGGATAAAAGAACAACTTCCTGCTGTGAATCTTAAACGAATCACGACCAAAAATAATAAAATTTCATTTTCATTTTCCCGTTGAAATTAATTAGCGAACGAACAAGTATATCACCGAAAGTCATGTATAATATATGTCCGTGTGTATATATAAATATAATATATATTATATACACACACCAATATATCTATATATATATATATATATATATATATATTACATATATATATTACACACCACCCCAATATATATATATATATATATATATAATATATTATATATACACAGACCCCAAATATATATATATATATATATATATATATATATATACACCCCAAATATATATATATATATATATATATATATATATATATATAAAAACTTTATATATATACACACATATACATGCATTCATACTTGCACACACAACACAACATACATATACACATACAGTATGTATGTATGTGTGTTTGAATCTCTCAACATAAGCATTTATAAAAAGAACCGCTAATATTCTTCGAAAAAGGAAGTAAACAAACTCTTATAAGAAGCACAGCAAAGAACACTCTTCGAAGAGGGAAAAAATGTTCCAGTTTTGTGCTCTGCCAGCACAGCGTCGCACAAGACTGTCATCACCCTCACCATCATAATGTACTGCAGTCTAAACATTCTGAAGTGGTCTCTGATACGATCTTACCCTCGCCCTCTTCAGTCTTCACTTTCTCCTTTTCGTACTCATCGAATGAGACAAGTAACCAACCAACCGATTTATCCTTCTTTAAAATGAGCGTGAGGCAACTTGACCCCAATAACGCCTCCCTCGGCACTTTTTTTCTTCTTTTTAAATATAAAAACAATCAAAACAAGCTCGTTAGCACATGCAAGGCTAATCTCGAGCGAACATTAATGGCACAGTAATCGCTCAGTAGATGAGGTTATTATGTTCCAGCTGGCACAGAACCCAAAACAGATAATTGCTCAGTTGCACCCCATATTTCATCGGGGACTCGCTAGGGGCTTAATGGGGCATAATAAAACGCGAATAGTCCTAATTGAGTCATGACTTATGACTAGCAGATACGTCACACTTTAGCCCAATGTCTGGCACAGACATCTGGACGGTCACGCATTCCTTTTTTTTTTTGTCTTTAACCAAAGTGACCCCAAAAAATGCACCCTAAAACCCACTCGCCCTGTCATCTTTTTCCCGACTGTTCGTCAGCGTGTAATTTCACCCGTTTTCTATTCTTGAGCGATGAATGTTGCTGCTAGGATGGCATAACCCTTTGACTACTTCCAAGTTCTTCGTTGGAAGTGTGTTCCGAAGTTTGATTGTCGGCTCGGGCAACTCGGAATCTGAGGAATTTATTTCTGGTGATAGATATTCATTTCTCGATATAAAGTGGTTCGGATCCCTCAATAAGCTGTCGGTCTTGTTGCTAAGTGACCAATTGTTTGTTTGTATGGTGTTTTTACGTTGCATGGAACCAGCGGTTATTCAGCAACGGGACCAACGGCTTTACGGGACTTCCGAATCACGTCGAGTGTGAACTTCTATCACCAGAAATACACATCTCTGACCCCTCAATGGAATGCCCGAGAATCCAACTCGCGGCCACCTAGGTGCCAAGCAAAGACCATACCAACCACGCCACTGAGGCGCTAGGTGACCAATTGGTTTTTAGCCACGTAAAAATATCTAATCCTCCGGGCCAGCTCAGCTCGGTGGTCTGGTAAAACCAAGATATACTGAACTTTTGACTGCTTCCTGAGCCACGTCAAATGCTCAGAGGGTAACACAGGGGATGCCGGCTACGAGCGGCCATGACCAAGCGATGTTTCCGAGTACTCAACAAGGGATTCTGTAGACCTTGGTACCGTAAAATACTCGTACGTGACTTACACGTCAACAATAACAATCTATAATATAACAGTTATAAAGCATGTTTCAGACTCGGCAGTAAAGCCGCCTATCATCTATTTTCAGAGCTTTATCTTTATAACGGCGCCAAACTGCATTACCTAACGAAACGACCTCTCCCGTAAATAAGATACTATACTGTTGCCGAGGTTTCGGGTAATGTAAAACCATAAAAAAGAGACAACCCGGTTTAAAGAGAGGCCATAAAGAGAGCAAACGAAGGCAGTAAATCTGAGAACAAAGTATTTCTGATGACAAATGGAGAATTCAAAGCAAAGGGCAAGAGGGGTTTTATTAACAGGAGGAAAAAAATAAAGGCAAGCGGGTTACCATTAAATATGCACTTACAAGTTCTTGACCGAGTTATAAGTAATTTAGGAGATACATTCGCAAGTTGCCTGTATTTCAGACACTGAGAGGGAGGGATCAAAGGTTAAAAATTGAAATGGCACCTAAGAGGATTTGAGTTTGGTGCAATGCCAGTAATGGGCTTATTTAGAATAAATGCCTAGTTCTCGAGATACGATTATCACCAGAAGTTCCTTTATATGTATATATATATATATATATATATATATATATATATATATATATATATATATAATATATATATATATATATATATATATATATATATATATATATATATATATATATCAATATATATATATATATATATATATATATATATATATACATATAATGATGGAATACCTTTATTGGGTATTTAATTCACTTTTCTACCGTGATAACTTTGCAGTCAATGTATAAAAATAGTGCCCTTGACTGCAAAGTTATCGCGGTAGAAAAAACGAGAAACAAGTGAATTAAATACCCAATAAAGGTATTCCATCATTCATATATATATATATATATATATATATATATATATTATATATATATATCTTATATATATACTAATATATATTATACATATATCTTCTGGTAATCGTATCTCGAGACTAGGCATTTATCGGTAAGGAGTGTGTAGTTAAACGCAGTAAAGCTATCGCAGTAGAAAAAACGAGAAACAAATGAATTAAATTCCCAAAAAAAAAGGGTATTTCATCATATATATATATATATATATATATATATATATATATATATATATATATATATATATATATTATATATATATATATATATATATATATATATTATATATATATATATAAGAAATTCTGTAATCGTATCTCGACAATTAGGCATTAACCGGCCAC
>NC_061094.1:37819930-37827430 GCF_015104395.2 Macrobrachium nipponense
GGTATAGTTTTGGGCACTATTAATCTACCTCTGCTTGCTCTTTCTGATATTTTTAGTTCCATGATATTTTTTGTTATTCCTTCTATCTGTTTCCATGCCTGAATTATCATGTAGCGTTCTCTTCTCCTTTCTAGACTATATAATTTTAAGGATTGTAGTCTTTCCCAGTAGTCAAGGTCCTTAACTTCTTCTATTCTAGCTGTAAAGGACCTTTGTACACTCTCTATTTGTGCAATATTCTTTTGATAGTGTGGGTACCATATCATATTGCAATATTCAAGTAGACTACGAACATATGTTTTATAAAGCATAATCATGTGTTCAGCTTTCTTGTTTTGAAGTGCCGTAACAACATTCCCATTTTTGCTTTACATTTGCCAAAAGAATTGCTATTTGATCATTGCATAACATGTTCCTATTCATCATCACACCAAGGTCTTTAACTGCTTCCTTATTTGTGATTGTCTCATTATTAGGTCCCCTATATGCATATAGCTTTCCTTCTCTGTCTCCATAATTTATTGATTCAAATTTATCAGAGTTAAATACCATCCTATTTACCTCTGCCCAATCTTTGTAGAGCGTTCCTATCTTCATCACAAGTAATTTCTCTACTCATTCTTGTGTCATCAGCGAAACTACTCACTATCGAATCCTTAACATTACTGTTTATGTCTTCAATCATAATAACAAACAGTATTGCAGCTAACACCGTACCTTGTGGCACACGGCATATTACCTTGGTTTCATCCGATTTCTCATCGTTTGCAATAACTATCTGTTTTCTGTTGTGTAAAAATTCTTTTAACCATCTTCCTACTTTATCTACGATATTGTGTTTTCTAATTTTCTTCGCTAATTAATTATATGGTCTACTTTGTCAAAAGCTTTTGCAAAGTCTAGATAAACCACATCTGTTTTCATTTCCGCTTTTCATATTTTTGAATATGTTTCTCACGGTGGACTAACAGTTGGGTTTGTACTTTTTCCGGGTACGAAACCGTGTTGTCCTATATTAAACAATTATTTTTTTATTTTTTTATTAAATATTTCATAATATTTTTTCTTCATTACCCTTTCATACACTTTCATAATATGTGATGTTAGACTCACAGGCCTATAATTACTTGCCTCTAGTCTTGATCCACTTTTGAAAGTAGGGGTGATATATGCTAATTTGTGCTCATCATAAATCTTGCCTGTATCTACACTTTGTCTTAATAATATTGCAAGTGGCTTTGCGATAGAATGAACTACTTTCTTTAACAAAATAGCAGGGACTCCATCAGGCCCTGCAGCAGCTCCATTTTTAATTTCATTAATTTGCCTGCCCACAATTATCAGCTTCATTAATTTCTATGTCAGCTAAATATTCACTATTTTCGTCCCTTAGTTCTATATCATTATCTTCATTATCTATTCTAGGGGTGAATTCTCTCTTATATCGTTCTGCCAGTATGTTGCAAAATTTCCTTTTTTTTCATTCGTTTCATCTCCCTTCAATTCTCAGAGGGCCTATTTCTATTCTTCTTTTATTCATCTTCTTCACATATGAGTATAATAGTTTGGGGTTTTGCTTGATATTTAATAGGGTTTTTCTTCCAAGTCCCGTTTTTCATTTTCTTTTGATTGTATAATCTTTTGTTCTGCATTTTCTATCTTACTTTTTAGTTCTATAACTTTCCAAGCATTTTTTTTCTTTTGCAAGACCTTTTTTCCACTTTCTGATTTTCTGGAACAAGATCCTTCTGTCTCTTGGTATGCATGAATGATGTTTACTTTTCTTCTTCGGTATATATTTATCCACTATTTTCTCTAATATTTTATATAATATCTCCGTATTTACCCTTATGTCATCACTTTACGAAAATGTTATCCCAATCTTTGTTTAATTCTTCATTTATTTCTGACCATTTGTTTGTTTTTACCTGTAGAAGTTAAAAATTGTATTTTCCATATCCTTCCCACTTTTTCATTTCTTGCTTATCTCTGTTTTCACTTGCTTTGGAATGAATGTTAATTCTATGACATTATGGTCTGAAATACTCGCATTATAAACAATTATTTCTTTAACATAATTCATCTCGTTCACAAATACTAGGTCTAAAGTATTTTCCTTTCTTGTTGGCAGGGGATTTATTTGTTGAGAGAGAGAGAGAGAGAGAGAGAGAGAGAGAAACTTTCAGATCCAAATGAAAATAACCATAATTTGATGCTTCGGGTTCAACAATCAGCCACGTACTTTGAAAGAGCAGAGTATAGGCTTTGGTGAGTCAATATCTTGAAATTTTAGCCCAAGAATTACTTTCAAAAAGTTAAATTAGAAATTATCATTTATTAACCTAGATGTTAAAATAAAATTCCGCAAACTGCAAACTCTCTCTCTCTCTCTCTCTCTCTCTCTCTCTCTCTCTCTCTCTCTCTCTCTCTCTCTATCTTTCTATCTCTATCTCTATCTCTCATCTATAATATATATAATATATATATATATATATATATTTATAATATATATATAATATATATATATATATATATATACTATATATATTATATATATAAAAGTATATTCATACGTATATATATATATATTATATACATATATTATATATATATATATTATATATATATAATATTATATATATATATATATTATGTATGTATATTACACTATGTATACCGTATGTAGTTATATATATAATGTATGCATTTCATGCAACTTGATCGCCGCAACTGAGCGAATGAAGTCAGTTAGTCTGAGAAACCAAAATGAAGAAAAAACTTCAAAGATCCATTAACTTAAGGTATTTCAAAGCCCAAAACCCAAAAAGCGAAAGTTGACCAGTATCCTGAAGAATAATTTTCTAACCTCTCAAAAGAATAATGACCCACAAAGTGATTTCCTTCAGATTTTACGATTAGAAAATATGCTGGCCAGAGAGAGAGAGAGAGAGAGAGAGAGAGAGAGAGAGAGAGAGAGAGAGAGAGAGAGAGAGTACTTACAAATCAGACAAACCAACGGCCGAGGGCTTACCTGCAAATGAGAGAGAAGAGAGATGGAAATTACTATTTGCAAAAAGAGGCATAATTTACGACACACACAAACAGAAATTAGAACATAGCATCTCTCTCTCTCTCACGTTCCGCCCCGCCCTAAAGATGCCTTCTGGCGTGTCGGTGGATAGAATGGTTATTCAGATATTCAGATTACGGTCAGATTTTAAACCTTCATTAACTTTTTTTAATTTTCTCAAATATTTTTGTACTTTCACTTCATTTTTATAATGACGTGCAGCGTACAGAACTGCATTCGTCGTTCGCTGTAAGTTAGTAGAGGCCTGTAATTTTCTTCATTTTTATTTTACTAAAAAAAATCCAGCGATGTCTCATAAGCTTAACTTGGGATTAAAAAGAAAGTTTCTCAAATTCCTAACAGGTTTCTTGAGTTGCTTTTTCTTCTAAATGACTAGCGAACGAAACACGAAAAAAAAAAACAAGACCCAATTATTGGACATTTCAAAGATCTGTCATATACAGAAGATCTGCATTACAACTGGAAATTATATAAAAGTATACCTACCTTATTTTACCAGACCACTGAGCTGATTAACAGCTCTCCTAGGGCTGGCGGGAAGGATTAGATATTTTTACGTGGCTAGGAACCAATTGGTCATCTAGCAACAGGACCTACAGCATATTGTGGGATCCGAACCACATTAGATCGAGAAATTAATTTCTATCACCAAAATAAATTCCTCTGTTTCCGCGTTGGCAGAGCCGAGAATCGAACTTCGGACCACCGGATTGGTAGCCAAGTGCGAAAACCACTCTTTCAACGCGGAACTTTTGGAAATTGTATAAAAGGCTTAGCTTGTTTTGTTCCGGTAATTAATATACATCGGTACTGTGTCACATTAATTAACGTCAGAATGACAATGTGCAAAAGATATAATTTCTAAAAATTTTGATTCGGTTATCTTGCAGTTAAGCACTGACCACAACCGAAGTGAGCATTATTTATTGAGACTACAAACTTTTTTCTTGGCCTATTATTTAGGGTCCGGGACTTGATACATCAATGTGTTAGTTTGTCTGTTATAATAAGAGGTAAGCATCAAAATAAAAGCAAAATTAAAAAGCACCCACACTCATGACTCCCCTTAATTTCGTCATATGCATAGAGAATTAAACCAAACTTACAAATGAAAAACCTAAATTACTAGTTTATTATTACTATTACTATTATTATTATTATTATTATAATGATTTTTTTATTTTTTGGCTGAAAAATTTTAATGTAAATATGGAAGCCAAAAAGGAATACAGCTCCCTCATGACAATCTTTGTGGATATTATTTTCTCAGAATAAAAAATAAATGCTTTGTTACGCTGGGTCAACTTCGAATAAAAGGACAACATTGAACGAATCTATCAAAAAATGCAAAGATTAGACTGAGAATCAAACAGCTTTGACAAAAAGGGCTAATATACAGGAAGGAGAAAAGATGCTAAAGCAGACTTCATGTATAAAAAAAGGAAGATTTTAAAAATTATATAATTTCCAAAGGGATTCCAAAGTACATAAGACGAAAATGCGAAAACAGATGCTAAAATTCAAAAAGGAAAAAAAAACACAACTTCATGTTTTACAAATGCATCAGGGTAAAGACAACACACAGTTTTATATACATGGAAAATTGCTCTTATAGCAATTTTCCATGATAAATAATGTTATAATAACCATGATAAATAATGTTATAATCAAGTAATTTATGTCTATGACTAGTGAGGTTCCAAAGTTGAACTGTAGGACTTGTACAGCTACAAACATTTTGTAGAATACCAACAGGATATCTATATGGAATCAATACTAAAAACTGTTTTGAAAGCAATGCAGATTACAATGCCAAGGGACAACAACAAACGCATCTGGGCATAAGCAAAGCAGATTTGTTTTCTTATTTTAGGCCTCCGTATTTAATTAACTACCGGAAACCACCGTCTTAATATGCACTCCCTGAGCCTGTCCATTCATCGCAATCTTCCGTGGGCGAATGAGGCTTACAAAACTAAATGAAAGAATAATGGAAAGTCCGTAGTTTGCTCTGTTATACAAAGTTCTAAGAAGTGAAAGTCCATGTCATAATAACGCTACCTTTGTGCGGACTTGCAAAATACTACAGTGTGGCTACCACTTTATCTAACTGAAAATGTTCATCATTAATATCTTTTAAACATTACAATATACTGCCCTGGAAACCTGCCTCGATTAAATATGCCAACACACTAGGATCTATTGATCAACGTAAATGCAATGAATGAATGAATGGATAACCACTAGCCTTTCCCCTTTGCTGTAGGGCGGCTCCACCAAAAGAAAGCATATTCTGTAGGGCGGCTCCATCAAAACAAAGTATATGCTGTAGGGCGGCTCCATCAATAGAAAGTATATGCCGTAAGGCGGCTCCATCAAAAGAAAGTATGTGCTGTAGGGCGGCTCCATCAAAAGAAAGTATATGCCGTAGGGCGGCTCCATCACAAGAAAGTATATGCCATAGGGGCTCCATCAAAAGAAAGTATATGCAGTAGGGCGGCTCCATCAAAAGAAAGTATATGCCGTAGGGCGGCTCCATCAAAAGAAAGTATATGCCGTAGAATCACGCGGAGGGAAGTGTTAATCAAAGTGTAAGTAATGCTCAGACTTCCTCTCTGAATTACAATATGAAATGGAGAAAGTAGTCATTAGGAGGAAATGTGTTTTATTTTATGGTATTTTGACTTTATATTCATTATGAAAGAATCGTATATCTTCTATTTTCGCCAAAATTCCAATTGCAGAAGTTCTTTAAATTGAAAGCGTATATTGTTTATACATTTATACATACGTACATACATAAATCAAACATACAAATATATATATATATATATATATATAATATGTATAATATATATATATATATATATATTGTTGTAACTTTGTATATATATATATATATATATATATATATATATATATATATATATATATATAATATATATATATATATATATATATATATATATATATATATAATATATATATATATATATATATATATGATGTAACTTTGCTATATATTATATATATAAATATATATATATATATATATATATATATATATATATATATATATATATTATATAAAACATATATATAGTGTAAATATATGTATATATAAAGGTGGGTACACACGTGAGAGCCGAACCTTGTATGTGTAACTGAGTTACGCATATACGGTTACAAGGTGTCAAAATGTAGAGGACGAACCGTAACCACGTTAAGCACGTAACTTCATTTCAATCCACTGCGATCACCAGTCTGTCTCTGTCCGGGTTGTTTACCGACGATGGCCACCATGCAAGTAGCAGCTGCCGCGTACATTTATACACATTATTTAACGAAGATGAAGCGAAATAAAAGAAGATGGTGGCAATTAAGTTTATATACTAGAAGGGTAGAATACAGTGGTCGGGAATTACTCGCTGACTTGAGATTCCAAGAAGTTTCTGGCCACAGTGAAGTCTTTTCTTCGTAATAGCTAATAAATTGAAGGACCTCATCGTCACTTCAATCAGCCATGGTAGACATATACGTACTGACTGACCAAAACAAGGGACTCTACTATGGACGGTCTTGTTCATAGTCGGTGTTAACAAGTTCAGCAACCTCTGTTGTTACGCGTGTCATACAGGTCCCGTCCACACATGGCGTAACGTTCAAAGAGACCTCCCTTTGATGCGGGGGCCCAAAAATAAAACCGACAATGGCGGGACGGAGGGCGAACCGAGCCTCGAACCTCGCGGGTTCGGGGTTCGGGTCGAGGAACCGTCCACACTTGCGTTTTTGTTACAAGAATCGGTTACAATACAAGGTTCGGTTCGCACGTGTGTACCCACCTAAAATTACGCAGAACAGGCATACGCTTACTCATGTCTAAATCAATGGTAATAGAAAAAAAAAAAGCAACACAATCTTCTTAAAAACATTCCTAAATGCATTTTGTTATTTTTATATTCAAACCAAAACGAAAGCGTATTTCCAACCTAATAATATTTCTAATTATAGGATATTCATTGATAATCTACTCTTATCTGCCCATCTATTAATGGACCTTATTGTCAACTTTCCTACCTGATTTCATCAATTCCTAAATTCCTACATTTGTAAGTCGCGTGCATTTAGCTCATTTTTCATGGTCATAAATGAACTGACTTATGTTCGTCTGTCTGTGGGGCTGTATCTCGTTTCTATTCTCTAGTTCCTTCATTCCGCATTTACTCCTCTATTGAACCTTGACCAATCTATTCTCCAATTAAAATTTTACTGACTTTTATGATAATAGGCACCATCAATTTTCACGTCGACTTCTCCTTTCGTGTGAGGGCCTCAGTATAAATTAAAAATTTTATATCCAATTTTTTTTTACATGGAGAATAAAACGTGTTTACTTTGATTAAACAGTT
>NC_061094.1:37832430-37842430 GCF_015104395.2 Macrobrachium nipponense
CAAGCGCTGATTCAGGCCAAACATTCTGCACTTTTAAAATTGATGGTAACAAGCGAGCGACCTTGCGGAAGTCCGGCGCTGTTCTGTGAAGCGGAACAGAACCAGTTTTTGATCGTTTGCTGACCGTGAAAAGAATGAAGGAATGCTAATGGCAATTTTATGAGAAGGTATCTTCGCCCCTCAATATTATTTTCATAATTCTCATTTATTAAATGCAGTTATTATGGACGTCGTATGTTATAATTCCCTTTCCAAAGCACGTATGGCTCATTAATTAATAAACTCACAAACATAAACGTGAACACAAACACATTAATTATAAATATATATATCTATATATATATAATATATATATATATATATATATATATATATATATATATATATATATAATATATATATATATATATATATATATATATATATGAATGTCAAGATGCTGGAAATCTATCATTTTAAAGAGAATGTAATGAGATCAGCAGAAACACAGAGGATGACATTACTTTCTAAGTTAATCTTTTGTGTGTAAGAGAGCAGTAAATATGAAAAAGTGGCGTTCATTACACTTTCGATCTCTCTTTACAATATCATTCACTTCTTACCATTCTCTGGTTCTGGGATACAGATAAATAACTTGAGGCATTAGATTCATACATACAAATATTCATACATGCGTGCAACTATTCATACATGCGTGCACAACACACAAACACACACACACACACACACACACACACATATATATATATATATATATATAATATATATATATATATATACATATATAGTACATATAAATAATGTGTGTACTTACATATGTATATTTGTATGTGTGAATCTAATCCCTAAAGATGATATCTATTTGTATCCCAGAACAGAGAATGGTAGAAGTGAATGATATTCTAAAGAGAGATCGAAAGTGTAATGAGCGCCACTTTTTACATTTACTTTTTTCATTCATATGTATATTATATATATATTATATATTATATATATATATATATATATACTATATATATATATATATATATATATAATATATAATATATATATATATATATATAAATACATATATAAATATATACAAAACACCTTTTTCTTTTACAACAAGTAGCTCCTGATGGTGTAGCCTTTCGGCTCTCAGCCAGTCTTTTGGGATGAGGTTGCTAGACCCATTCTCCCCGTTTTCAACTCTGAGACCACCACTGTTAAAAAAAAACTACCAGATACAGATTTCAGTGTTTACGCAACAAAAACACACTTGGTGTTTAACAGAGCCACCTCCTTACCCTCGCTGCTTCGCCCGGGATTCGAAACTGCCCGGGTGAATAGAGGGAGATATAAATATGAAAAGTAAAAGAGACAAAACAATACAATTTAAAGCGGGTCTTGCCCTTTAGCTATTATATGAAAGTGTATTTGTCTAGTTTTTTTTTTTACGTATCATACCACATAAGACAGTACAAATACAATAGAAATTTATTTATAAGGCTCAATGGTCAAAGTCACTGTACATCGTTGTTTCTAGGGAGCAGTTCGAGTCCCACTGGTGACGAAGTATTCATCGATTATAATTCCCCTTTGACGTCAAGTTATTCACGAGTTATAATGAATTGATATTTGTAACATTGAGTTTGTGAATGTAAAAATGTCATGTGATAAAATTCATAAGAATTTACATATGTATATTCATGTGTACGGTTATTTGTGTGTATATATATATATTATAGTAATATATATATATATATATATATATATATATATATATTATTATAAACATGCACTCATATATACATAATGGATTTCAGTAACTGAATATATCCCAGTAATCCCTCACAACCTTCCCATTTACCACCTCATGTGAACAAAGGTCAACGACCTTTTAAACCGCCGTCTGTGTTGATTTCAGGTTAACCCAACTTGGCCACCAGCCTGTTGCTATATACACAGATCACAAACAAATCCGCCCATTATTCTGGGAAACCGGTTCTTTGCCTTCAACGTAAATGGTTTTATTTACATGAAGCTTTTTGGTTATGTGATGAGGAAGGCAATCGGGGAGGTGATATTTGGATTGGAGAAATTTGGATCTGGTTTCACTAAATTGAATAAATTTGGTAAATGATGAGATATTCATACTACATAGGAATAATTTCTGGTAAATTGTTTCAAGTCGTTTTGGATATATTTAATAGAGTTGGAAAATACACGATGAGGTGTTCACACTTTAATGGAATAATAATACCTGGAATTATGTTACATGCTGGTTTTATCTTACTGAAAAACTGTGGTCTAAAATAAGTTAAATGGAAACAGCTATTACTACTATACTTAAATAATAAATTGATAATTAGCCGCTGCTAGTTTCGAAATTTGGTATTTTTAGTCAAAAACAACTATTGTGGAATCATAGTAAATTTCAAATACTGAAATAGTCACAATCGGAAAAACATACATACATACATACATACACAAACACACACACACACACACTCGAGAGAGAGAGAGAAAGATATTCGATACAAAAATAGTTTAAATAACTTATTTACACGAGCAAAATTATAACAAACATCATTTAAGGAATACATAATTTATGAATATTTGCAAATAATTCCACATTTGATACACACTAAAAACATCCTTCTCGGATTAGCTAGCCAAGTCTCCTTTACAACGTTTCGGTGCTCTCTCTCTCTCTCTCTCTCTCTCTCTCTCTCTCTCTCTCTCTCTCTAGGTCGAGTCCATCGGTAGAATAGCCCTGAAGAGCAGCTCACATAAGCCTAGATCACCACTTTCCTAACAGGGGGAAAAATCCGATGGGAGATAAATGGGTAATAGTTGTGTTGATCACGTGATTTGTCAAATGATTGGATACGATTTCACTGGCGCCAATTCCATGAAAGGGAACTGGGAGTCTGCCAGACGATATAATGGAAATAAAGCAAGTGCCTTATAGGATACGCTGACTCGAGTCATTCGGTCAAGTTCGGCTATGAACCAACTGACACGCAACAGGATGGCAATTCATTTAGAAACTACAAATAAACCAAGTATATAAAAAATACTGTATAGACTCCCGTTACCTTAAGGCAAATGGAGTCAGTGTTACACGTGTAACGCAAGATGAGGCCTATTTGCATTAGTCATTTACTCCATTCTTAGATAAAGTCCCAAAACTCCCGTTTGGGAATTGTAGCCATTAATTACTGGTACTATTCTGTAGTTACAATTTATAACCACAAGCTTTAAATACTGTGATTATTCAAGATAACAGTTCCAGACAACAATTCATTAAAGTATTCTAACATTGCAGATATCCTAAGATCAATAAAATTAACGTAAACATTAATATTTAAGGACTCAAACAAAAAGTGTATTAATAATTACAAAGTTTGAAATTAATAAATTTACAAAGTTTCTAATAAAATTACAAAGGTCGACAAACGGCCTACAAACAACATTGACAATTTAGAAGTCAAAGGGTAGTAGTCAAAACGATGTATTTTTTGCATCTCTAACAAAACCATATTATCTTCAATTAACTTAAAGAACAAGTTTTTAACATTAACATTAGTATGCGCTATGAATTCCCACCACAGATAACGCCCTGGGTCATATATCTATCAATAATAGAGATACGTTACAAATTTCAAATACAACAGGCCTTTTGACACAACTACTTTTTCTTCCTATTCACCAAACATAAGACATAATCTGCCCTTGAGTGACTTTCAGCTCAATATGGGAATGAATCCAGACTGCAATTTCCTAAGAAAATTGGAGCGACTTATGAATGAACTGCAAGCACAGCATGACTTTTAAAGTCTAGATGGTGTCAACGCTTACTGGCTCAGATTACCCTAGGCTAGGAGCTACTGAAGTAAGCAGATCATCTCAAGCTAAGAATTAAAATATCCGATTTTATACAAGAAAACAGCTGCAAGCAAAACGCAAATCACTTCAGCCTTCTACACAAAATGCATTTTGTTAAAAGAGTTTGCAATGGACCTTCGATATTAGTATCTACAATTTTTTTTATGTTTGTTTAAAACACACTAAAGATTTCAGGTCAAATCCGTTTTTGCAGCGAATAATCGCAGATTAATTAAGTCTGTAACAGAACATTTGAGTAATTCAATACGGTTTAAAAAGAACTACAAGGATCTTAATTTTAGAATCAGTAGATGCTCATGCAAGACAAAGAATAAAGACAGAATATAGTGAGCCTTATTCAGTTATTTAACCCCCAGCTGAGGAATCTTGCAACGAAATTCTTCAAGAGAAACCAAATAAAAAGTAAAAAATCTAAGATATAAATTACTACTCATTGTTTTAGTAACTACATGACTAACCCATCGACCTCTACCATCAGCTGGAAAGACTTTCTGCAATTAACAAAATACTTGAGGAAACGGGACTCATGTTGCAATTATAACTGCTGTCACTGTCATTATTTTCTCATTATCGTTGATATACTTCTCCACGACAGCAAAATAACATTCGTCATTAGTCTTGTCACTGTTGTTGTAGCTGGCAACCAACATTCACAAGCTTAGCCATTAACGAGCTCAAGAGAACGCACCCACCCTCATGCCAGGTCTTTTCAATGTCACATATTCGTAGTGGGTCAATTTGTGTTGGCAAAGTGCAAACGGCACTGAATTTGGAAGATTGCTCTAGGTCAAAGATATAGAACTGCAGGAAAGGGAAATACGAAAGGGTAAACAAACTTGTTTACGGCACCAAATGTTAACTGGCGAGAGTGGGGCCAATTTCCTCGTTTCAATTCTCTAAACATCGCCTTCATGACGTGATAAATTAGGCTCAAAAAGTTAAAGTGGAGGCATCACATGCACACTGCCATGCAACGCATGAAGATATAAAATATACATGAGATGCATGTCATTAGAAACGCACAAATAAATTCACTTGAACGATCAGCTGGCAATTATAGAAAGCCCAAACGTCCCCAGTCTCCAGTTCCCTTTAACCGGGCCACTGAAAGCCCTCTGCCCAAAATAAAACGCGCACACGACACCCATTCATAAGAGCTCCACCATAAAATGTCAAACGATTATCGTTTCCTATGTCAACCGAACGACCTCAGCCGTATTTTTTAATAGCGCAAAGGCTAAATAATTGCATGAAAAGGAGAGAGAGAGAGAGAGAGAGAGAGAGAGAGAGAGAGAGAGAGAGAGAGAGAGGTGGGGGGGGGAGGGAATTACGGATGGGGTACAAACGATGAATAAACCCTTAGGCAACCGGTGGCCGTAGTTTGGGGCCCCCAGGCCTCCAGGTAAGGGAAGCCCCGTCGGTGGGCCGGATGGTGGACCCCAGGGGTGCCACAGTGCCTATTCGTATCCAGTGTCATCTGCTCATGACATCATTAAGGGCGCAAGTGGTCATTAGGTGAGGCGGCACTGCGACCCCTTTGTAAAGTGGCACTACAGACACAGACTCAAGAAGACAGTGCATTTATTTACCTTTCCTCCTCCTCCTCCTCCTCCTCCTCCTCACCTCCTCCTCCTCCTCCTCCTCCTCCTCCTCTCCTCCTCCTCCTCCTCCTCCTCCCCTCCTCCCGCCAGATGGTAACAGACCTGAATAGGTTCCTACTAACCTGCTTCCTACAAGGCTGTTTCTGTTTGCCTTGGATAAATAAAAAAGGATGGGAATGTACAAAGCCCATCTGTACATATACGATCTAATTATACATATGAATAAATTGAAATATATTTATATACACAAATTATACAAACATGCATATATGTTTGTATATACGTATCTATATATAATATATATATATATATATATATATATATATATTTATATAGGATATTTAATATTTACAAAGTTTATATATGCCATATATTTTAAAATTACACACACACACGATATATATATATATATATAATATATATATATATATTTAGTATATATATATATTATATTATATATACTAATATATATATATGTGTGTGTGTGTATAAGTATATATATATATATATTTGTATAAGTATATATAACTCAATTTATTCATATGTATATATCTAAAATTATACATACATATAATGACATATTTAAACACATTTTCGAGGTACAAACCACGAAAATGTGTTGAAATAACATGAACACGCTCGATGCGACTTTCTCTTATTTTTCCCGTAGCCTTTACTACTTAAAGATATTGTCAAAAGAACTAATATTGACAAACATTATATATATATATACATATAAGAGGCATTATTACGCAACAGTTCTGGAATTGTGTATCCACGGAAGGGGAGTCTTACAATTGGAGATAACTCTGAGTACAACAAACGGCCGCGAATGGGCCTTGTATTCAAAAGCCAAAGAATCCCATTTTAACACTAAGGCGCCCTTAATAAACTTAACATATTATTTATACTATATGTATATATATGATAGTAGTAGTAATATATATATATTAATGTTATAATATAATATAATGTATAATTACAATACATATAATATATATATATCATAGTAGTAGTATATGTTTTATATTAATAAATGACATACTAATTAAAGCTTAAATAAATGATTATGATCAGGCACGTTCAGAAACGAACATAGGCACGACAAACACAAATATAAATTAAACACATACGGTAACATCCCAGTCGGACAGCCTGCCAAGCTATACAACGCTGCAACTGTGCGCTTCATTCTGTCAGACGTTTGGCGCCAACGTGACAGAGATTTCACACTGGGAATTTTTATCAGAGGATTAAATGTCTTTTATTGACGGTCTTAAGCAGTGGTAACTCATACATCTTTCTTTTTTTATTTTCATTAGAGTCATCATTACGTAAAGTTTTTCACTGCTACATTCTTTGATGTCAACGGTTAAAAAACAACCCAGTGATGTCACTCTCTATTTTCTCAGTTTCTCCTCCTGTCTGTCTGCTTGGCATTCATTTTTTCCCCTACATATCGTTTTCACTCTATTAGGGAAATGTCCAATTTGAAAATAATTTACTTATCAGCTCTACTTGTCTTGGTTATATTAGTCTATATCTGTAATCTCATCTTTTTGAAGAGACGGTACATAGTGATTGTTCTTTCCTACACTTTTACAATCCTATTCTACAAGCTTATTTTGACAAATAGACAATAGTTAGATAACCAATCATGTCTGGTATTGAAATCCTTTTTATATATATGAAAACATGAAGGCATCATAAACATCTTTACTTAATGGCCCAGACCATGCTTCAGTTCTGTAACTATCATTGCCACTCAGTGGGTAGTCAGCTATTTTAAGACCTCATATTTATACTACATACATACATACATACATACATACATACATACATACATACATACATACATACATACATATACAGTTTGCATTTAACCGTAAAGATATCCTCATAACATACTAATCTCCATGTGACATCTATTATTTTAAGACAATCATTTTCCAATATTCTATTTTTTCAATACTAAAGTTGTGAAGGAAGGAACGTAAATATTGATGCTCTGATTTTCCATTTATTTACTCTTATTCCTTCATCAATTTTTACTCATGCTTTTTACCTTTATGCTTTTAAGGCAGCACCTCCATTATAAGACATTCACCATCTTTGTAAAACTGCCCTCGTGAGAGCCATGATTTAAATAGCCTAAAACAGTTGTCAGGTGAAGAGTCAATATCAGTGGAAGCAGAATAGCAGCAATTATCAGATTTTTCTTCAAAATACAAGACTTTACGATGGGAAGTTTTGCCTCCAAATAACAGATGACATGAATATTAGCATTGTTAGTGAACTGCTAGTTGGGAAGACTGTCTAATATGTAAAAAGCATGTGTAAGTATGTTATGGTATATAATGATAGAATATGTATATTATATATATATATATATAGAATATGTATTGATATATATATATAGTATATTTTATATTATATATAGATTAATATATATATATATACCTATATGTCCATATTTATTTATATATTACATATATAGTTGACATATTTTATTTATTATAATTACATATTTTATATATATATATATATATAGTATATATTTATATATTAATATTATTCATATACATTTATTGATGTACTAGTATTTATGTTATAAATAATTAATATGTATATATATATATATAACTATATATGTATGTGTATAAATACATACATATATAGCATAATAACCCTCCTATCACTCCCACATACGGTAAATTACTTTACTAATAAGCAATCTAACATAAAATTACATAACTATAAAAAGAAATTACCAAATGAAACTAAAAGCAATATTGCAGATACTGCAGTCGATAGCCCTAGTCGAAGTTCCAACAGTAAGATCGAACAGTAAGAACCTATTTGGCTATGCAAGTGACCACTAAAGAGTTTTATTTCTCGACTGGCTCCGCGTATATGGCGACGCAATTTTCCGTTTCATCATATAAGTCTATCTTCCAGGCATAACGGAGAATAAGAAAAATGAGAGAATGCCTTACCAAGGCTCAGATGCCACGATCAATCGTAAGCCAACGGTCCAGTCTCTCCTTTTTATTTGGGTTGTCCAGTCGTTAAGTGATTTTGGGATTAAAGAGGGTTGCCAAATATTAGCATCTATCACGAAGTTGGACACGATTACAGAGAACTGCCAAATATCAGAAGGTATCACAAAACTAGCCTACTAGGTACTTAAAGGTTTCGTGTTTCGTGATGACGTAAAGCTATACAAGCTGACCCATTGAAACAGGTATTAAAAGTCCTGAAACTTAACCTATATGCGTAAGCAAGCCTGGTATAGCAATTGTCTTGGTTATCCAGACGTTAAACGATTTAAGTATTAAAGAGGGTTACCAAATCTTAAAAAACCATCAAGAAACTAGACGTAGAGCTACACAAATTGATCTGATGCAATAGATTTCAAAAGTATTGAAGCACACATGGCTCGCATTGCCATGAGAAGTCACCGCTTTTACTCAGATAAATCAAGCAAGCATGTAAAGCATTGTTAAAGCATGTCGAGATACCTCTGCTTTGGCAATTGGAAAGCCATGTAATCAACAAACTATGCCTCTGACGAAGATTATTGTGATGGTACAAATAGGCCTATTGAAACAGGTATTCGAAGTACTGAAAGTTATATATGTAAACATTCCTGGTATACTCATAAAAAAACATTTACTTTGATTCATACATTAGTGAAGCTACACTAATTGATCTATTCAAAGTAAGTTTTACAAGTACTGAAGCACACATATCAAGTTTAATATTCCCATGTCAGGAAAAAAGTCATTGTCTTTAATCAGATGCATCAAGCAAACATGTAAAGACGCCGAGTTACACCTACGGGAATTGGAAGTCAGAACGTAGGTCATCACTGTCGTCTCTTCCAAAGATTTACCTCAATGGAGGTGATACGATATACAATCTGAAATTCAAATTCGAGATCATCCACTCAGGGTCCTCCTTATCGCTTGGCCAGACACGCGTCCTCCTCCATCACTGAAAGTGAGGCAGGGTTGTTAAAGCTCTTGACTGATGTCGGCAACTACTGACCAGGTCTCTCTCTCTCTCTCTCTCTCTCTCTCTCTCTCTCTCTCTCTCTCTCTCTCCAATGCTTCTATACTCTAATTTGTCATAGAAAACCTTTATATCTCGGTCACTTCCTTTCAGCTTTGCGCTCTCTCTCTCTCTCTCTCTCTCTCTCTCTCTCTCTCTCTCCACTCCTTTTGCGATCTATTTTTCGTAAAAAACATTTCTTTTTCAGCCTTTTCCTTTCTGTTTTGCTCTTCATCTATTGTTTGTTTGTTTGTAAGGTGTTTTTACGTTGCATGAAACCATAGGTTATTCAGTAACGGGACCAACGGCTTTACCTGACTTCCGAACCACGTCGAGAGTGAACTCCTATCACTAGAAATACACATCTCTCACTCCTCAATGGAATGCCCAAGAATCGGACTCGCGGCCACCGAGGTAGCACGCCAACACCATACCGACCACGCCACTGAGGC
>NC_061094.1:37847430-37856515 GCF_015104395.2 Macrobrachium nipponense
ACCATACTGATCATGTAATCAGTATGCAAACAAAGTAAATTGCTGTCGAAATTCTTCATTTCCATAATAATTTCCTGACTTTACCAGAAACTAAATAGAAGTTGTTAAGGCTGCACTGAAACTAAACGAGTACAATTAGATTGCCCGATATTTCCAGAGAATTACAATTCTTGGTCTATTTACCGGGGATGCTCAATTTTATTTTATCCATTCAACTGGTAACGGTACTTCCAGCACATTATCATAAAACATTTTCATTCAAATCACTAAGTCCAACAGGGGCAAAAGCTCGCGTCTCTATAATGGTAGTATCACCTATTATGGTTGTTCTGAAAGTAAAACTAAGTGCTAGTCTGTAAAAAAAAATAATAATAAAAAAACAAGATATTTCTGACAGGAAAACCAGTTCTAAAAACATGGACAGTCGGACGCACATTTATTTTCATCCCTTCTAAATAACTGAAAACACAAACAATCAGATAAGCGGTCATTATGGCCTTTTAAAACGAATAACTACTTGTGTTCCAAACGAATACCAAGACCAAGCACTCAGGATTAATTAGATTTTGCCGTACGAATAACAAACTGGTTGAAAATATGCACAGAAAAACATTAAAGATATAAATGAATATATGAATAAACAATGGGTGTCTGTAATAGCCATTAAAGTAGCTCTGAAAAAAATGGATCAAAAGTTTACAAAATTCTAATCACACACGTGAAATAGGAAACTATCCATCAATAAGAAAGTATGTGGATTAATTTTAATGACTCCTTCCAAGCTAACAACCTAGGATAAAAGTTATAAAAGGTACTACTTCCTACCTGTAGCTTCCTCCTCTGCCCTTCAGATTACGTGTGATTAATAATGCGCACCTGATTCCGAATAAGAGGTGTCTAAAATACTGAAGGGTAAATAATACGATATCTTTTGTTGTTCGCCTTCAGCTAAATTCCTCGCGCTAATTGCACACAACCAATGCTCACGACTATGTCATATTTTCATTAGCAAGATAAACTGCAACTCAGTTACCGCCCCTCCCACCCTACCCCAGGTTCCCATCTAGCCCATGACCACCAGCCGTGCCAGGGGCACCCGGGGGCGAATTCTTCCTCTGGGGTACGAGAATGACGTTTCGTACCCTCATAGCGCAAGGGACGAGAAGGTCATGCACGAACGCTTAAAGGTACCTTTTACCAATGTCCCAATCACTATGTACGTCTTAACTCAGAACAAGGTTGTAATGAAATTATTCAGCATGCCTTATTTTCAATAGACTGGAGAGAGAGAAAAAAAAAAGATAAATCGCCAAGGAATGAAAATGCTGGTTTACGAAAAGGCAAGAGTTGCATAACAATTGTGCAGCAGAGCACAGGATTTAAAAATCCTTTCTGACGGCTTTCGTCGATTACAAGAAGTCATTTTTGATGCTAAATTAATGATGATGAGGTCTTGTCAAGCTCACAATAAATATTATTGTATTAGTGTGCGACATGGCCAATGTTATTTCATCCTTTTCGTCTTCCCATCTTATACATTTTGTGAATGAAAAGTAGTCAGAGATGGAAGAGGTGGTTTGGACTGGAGTCACGATAGAATCTTGACATTCTTAGAGTAAGCAGACGATGCTGATTTAATCAGCAAAACGCCACGGGAATAACATAGCTCGTTTAATATGATACATCATCTATCCAGGATGATGGGGCTCAAAAGAAATCTAAGAAAAACAGAAGTAACGAGGACAGATTATATATGCACAAAGGGACGAAAAAACAATAGATGGCGACAAGATTAAAGATGCTGAATCCGTAGAATACTTAGGAACTAGATATACAATAGAGATTCCCTTGAGTTGGTGTTCAGTGAAAAAAAATAAACTAAAACTAGTTAAACAAAGGGCATGTTAAACAAGCTTTGGAAATCAAACAGATTGAATCTGTTTAAGGGATTAGGATTGCACCTAAGTTTGGTACGATCTGCTATACGGACTTACATGACAGTATGGCAATAAAATTACATTACATCGCATATATTTTGCAGATGAAAGAATAAGGCTTCAAGAAGGTATTAGACTTAAATGACTAGATACAGTTAGGAATAATACTTGTAAGGGAAATTACATAATTATTATGAAGATGAGATAATGATGAACGGGAGATGGAGAAGGCTTGGGCATGCTTTTCGCACAACCCACGGGAGACTCTCTCTCTCTCTCTGAAAACGAAAAATTAACAAATATAAAGTAACCTTTAGCCCTATCCCCAACCGATACCCCCGTCTCCAGAACACAAAAAGAGAAGCATCGAAGGACAAAACCGAACCTCCGCAATAAAATCCACTGCGATACGAGGAACGCCGAGCGCGTAATCGACCTCACTCGGAGACGGCAGCCAACCCTATTCCACCTCGAAGAATAAATGTTATCTGAAACTGCTATGGGAGGAGGAACGAGCCTCCAGGAGGAGCCCTTCAGTCCAGGACAAATGACGAAATCCTAAAAGGTAACGGGGCCCTTTTGAGTGATACTCGCGGATACGCCCTAGCATAGATAGTCCTTTTAGGAGCGCGGATTTGATTTCTCTCTCGTCTATGGTGCAACGACTCCGAAAATAATGAGGGTCGCGTCTCCTTCAGTTCTTTACAGGGCATGCTGCCCATTTTTGTGCGCCATATTTATGAATGGGGAAAAACGATTCGATTTAGTCCCGACTGGGAGGCGTAACATGATTCAATCAAACAACAACAACACAGCAACAACAACAACAAACACAATAATAGAAGCAGTAATAAAAAATAATCATCATCATCATCATCATCATTATCATGGAATGGCGAACAATCTGATAAAAATGATGCATGATGATAGGACCTTAAAAAGAGAAATGCCTATGTATTAGTTAAAATTATAGCCAATTCTTTTATTCGTAAACTCCTCTCTACTTCTCAACAGAGAAATACAAACAAATGCTTCAGGTATATGTATGTATGTATGTATGTAATATTTATGTGTATGAGTGTATATACATTTATCAGTAAATGGCCATCCTTTGATCAGCACTGTCCATTCCGAAAAGTTGATTAAACTATATTAACAACATAGAGTACTCTATTAATCCTTATTAACAACAATATTAAAAGCCATACAAGAAACGAAAGTGTGCTAATTAATTCCCTACCTACGGTCACTGGCGATGAAGCCTTCGTTTGGCTAGACCATATCAACATCGACCATGTCACCAAAGAAAATTAATAATATGTGTTTGTCTATCCTCCTTCCCAAGACCATTAAGGTGTCCCTGTGACCGTATACAAACCTTAAATGGACACTATTCATCGAAGAACAATACACTTATGGCGATAAGGCCTGACGACCATATCAACAATAAAAGAAACATTGTTTTGAATTCCCTCACTTCCTCTTATGAGGCTGATTTTATTTCTTATGTAATTCTCGCCAATTCATATTCAATGCACTGATTTTCTAGAGACTTCTTCTCTTACAATGATAACAATAGTACAAGAGAGCGACTTCGAGACACGTACACAACACTAAAACAATAACTAAAACAATATTTAAATACGGAAAATCTGAATAATCATTTACAACACAAAATTATGAAAGGACATAACCATCATTACAAAAGTGAAAATGAATACATGTTAAATGTTGAGCTATTATAAACATGAGCAATTATAAACATACCTATAATCCTTTTATGAAAATCCTTTTTTTTTTTTTTTTCATTTTAAAAAGCTCGTTTGTAGCACCAGCTAGGCAAAGAAAACTCAAGAACGGCAAAACCATTATCATTTCAAATGTCAGATGAATAACAAATTAATGGGCGTAACATTCATTTGAGATTAATTTGACACCTGTAATCGGTCAGTCTTATTTAACCCGAAAGCTTCACTAAGCGGACGCCCGTTGCCTTGAAAATTTACAAAACACAAATACAGATTCATCCAGACAACCAATTCGTAAATCAAAGACCAAATCCCCATTTACTACCCTGTAAGTCATCCTCGTTTAGCAACGCCAGAGATGAAACCTTTCAAAGAATTTCCATTCCGGTTTCGCCAAGGAAGACCCCACTCGGGAAAGAGGATCAGAAACGCAGAAGACCTCGATAAAGGAGGAATTAAACACTGGGCGAATCGAGGGGATCCATTTAAAAGCATCGTGAAGGAGGCCCCAGATGCGGAATAAATCGCCTCCCATATAATCTTTATAGGTCATAAAACCTAGGTCTTTTCTCTCTCTCTCTCTCTCTCTCTCTCTCTCTCTCTCTCTCTCTCTCTCTCTCTCTCTGTCTACCGGGTTCTGCCTCGTCATAGCATTAAGACAACAAAACCCAGGACACTGCAGTAATAGATTTGTTCCTTCTAGAGGCCAATTCCAAAGAGTCGTCCATCAATAACTTACCAAATGGTTTTCTTTTCAACTTGTTCCAAAGTCTATTTATAGTGTATTTCTAACTTGCATTAATTGCAAAACATTTCTGGAGATCAATACGACTAAATCTATTTCGGGCAAAGATTTCTTCTACACCTTTTTGCAAAGTCTCTTTCTAGGCAATTCACAATGACAATTTCAGAACATGTTTGGCGATCAATACGACGAAATCTCTGTAGGGCAAAGATTCCTTCTACAAATTTTTGCATAGTTTATTTCTAGTAAATTTATAATAACTTCCATTATCCTTCAAGCCATAAGTGGAAATCTATACGACGAAATTTATATAGGGTAAAGATTCCTTCTATAATATGCATGTTGGTAAGTTGTTAGAGAAAAAAATACGACTAAATTTACTATACTAACAATAACAGAGTACTTGTGCAAGTGTATTTGAGTTATTACCATTGAAAATAAACACAATGACGACACTAGGAGATGGTAGATGAGCATACCCTCACATCTGGACAAAGAAAACAGAAAACAAAACCATTGAAAATCCCCAAAGCTTAGGAAGCACAAATAATAGTTAAAGTGAAGGAACATGTGGTTAATGAAAATAGTATGTTGGATTATAAGAGTACATTTTGGGTAATGATATATAATCAATTATCAATTTTGTTCAATGATGTATGGAAACTTGAGAGAGAGAGAGAGAGAGAGAGAGAGAGAGAGAGAGAGAGAGAGAGAGAGAGAGAGAATGTACGCTACTTAGGCACCCAAGAGTCCGTGGTAAAAATGTGTTCATTATTGATATCATCTTTATTATCTCATCAACTTTAATGATGATGACAAAATTATTAGCAATGATACCGTCGACTCCTTAACGAAGATAATAATACAATCTCACTGGATGGACGCATTATAATAACTGGAAAAACCTGAATATTCAGAATCACTGCCGTGTTTGTTGGTCGCCGAGTCCCGGGGTCAATGTCAGGCTTCTTATGCCCTTCAATGCATGACCTCGCTTGGGGCCGATGTTAGGCAAGATCCCGCGCAGAACAAAAAGCCAGATTAACCTTATGCTAATCACTAACCGGCGCCCCCCCCCAAAAAAAAAAAAAAAAAAATTGACAAATTTGACAAGCAAAACTTCGATTAAACACAATAATGGATTACTGAATAAAGGAAAATAATAGGTACAAGTATAATAATGATGACTGCAAAAACCAGAATAATTATCAGTTACTATCACAATCACAATTACAAGTATCAATGATGCACTGTCTGTTACCAAAAGCCAGAATAATTATCAGTTACTATGACAATCACAAATACAACAATCATTGATGCATTGCCTATTACCATACAATCACCAATTCTTCATAGCATAAAAAGAGCACCCACTTATACTTTAGGACAACTAATGGACGGCAACAGCTCTAAGCTAAATATATCTCAGTATTTCAACCTACTAAAGTTCGTCCATATTTAATGAATCCTTTTCAAATACATTCGGTCAGCCACAAGTGGGAAAAATGGAATAAATCGGGCTGAAAAATGAAAACTGCTTATGTTCTTACTAACAATTAAATAACACGAATAATATTGGAGAACGCTACATCATGTCTGCCAACGTTCGCTCCTCACGTCTTTCATGAAAGACTGCAATATTCAGTATACAGAAAATTTGAAATTTGGAAAAATAAAATAACCAACGATGAATTATCATCTAACTACCAAAGACTATAAAAATCAAGAAACAAAGACGATGTACAGAATATCATTAACTTATTTTACAGGTGAAAATGTAAATCATTCAGGGGTTTTAACACTAAACTTCAATAGTGTCAAAGACGTTCGGGTCTACGCCACACGCGCGTGCGCGCTCACACACAACCATAAAGCAAGTAGGCGTAAATCGGCAGCACGCTATTGCGTACATGATACGATAACATCATGCTGTGCCATGATACAAGATACATACGAAGCTATCTCCACCATTCAGATCCAATCGCCGTACTTGTAGCTCTACACAAATTGTTTCACTGTTGCATCCATGACAAGTTAAAGTTACTGTGTTAATGATAATGCGAATTTTCTTAAAGCATTTAAAAATGTGATCACCAGGAAGACAACGTGGAGAGGAATGACTACAAATTTCTTATACAAGGAAATCAAATTCGTACAAATATAACATACTGCAGACGAAACATACTGTAGAAGAACTGTATGTGTGTGTGTGTGCGTGTGTATTTACATATATATATATATATATATATATATATATAGATATATATATATACACACACACACTAACTCGACCTCATTGAAACTGAATGGTGTCTAGTGGAAATATTTATATAAAAAGAAAAAAAGTTACAAGCTATCCAGGACTATCAGTCCTTATTCGCAATGACGACTAATAGTCAGAAAAAAAGTTTCAAGCTATCCAGGACTATCAGTCCTTATTCGAAATGACGACTAATAGTCCAGGAAAGCTTGTAATTTTTTTTTTTTTTTTATAAATATCTCCTCTAGATACAGTCCAGTTTCAATGCGGTCCTGTTAGTAATTCTATTAATGCACAAAAAAGTGTAAGTGGTAAGGTATATATATAGTATATATACATATATATATAATATAATATAATATATATATATGTATGTATATATAATATATATATATATATATATATATATATATATATATATATTATATATCACACATACACACACAAATATATATATATATATATATATATATATATATATATATATATATATATATATATGCAACTAAAAGCAGCAATCATTCAGAACATTGGACACAGTACAGGGAGCTATGAAATTTTGACTCGACGACGCGCGCCGTCTCGCAGGTCATGATGGCTCCAAAGAAGGAAAAGAACAATGTGATGAACAAACGACATGAACAAGAACAAGAATGCAGAGAAGCCACTGCCTGCATCAAGAACAAAGGTTATGGTCGAGCAATAAATCTCCCAGAGAACTGAGACAGATTATGTGATCACGCCGCATATGTGGCTGTTACCAAAATGGCATAAGAAAGCAGGATTAAGTGGGAATTTCAACGATTTTTCTCCTTAAAAACCTCAAATGCCCCATATATATATATATATATATATATATATATATATATATATATCTATATATATATATATATATATATATATATATATATATATATATATATAGTTCATAATTATCAGGACACTACTATCCACTTGAACTGCAATTGTATATAATGAGAATTTATCCTTGTAATCCTATCAAAGAAAAAAATTATCTCTCTCTCTCTCTCTTTCTCTCTCTCTCTCTCTCTCTCTCCATTTGGTCCGTTTGTTAATAAAAAATTTCCTTCATAATTACCAGTACACTACGATCCACTTAAACCATGACAGTAAATAAGAGATAATTTTACCTTATGATCCTATCAGAGAATAAAATTCTCTCTCTCTCTCTCTCTCTCTCTCTCTCTCTCTCTCTCTCTCTCTCTCTCTGTTCAGTTGTCCTTAACAAATTTCCTTAATAATTATCAGAACACTACTATCCACTTAAACCATGACTGTAAATAGAGATAATTTTACCTTATAATCCTATTAGAGAATAAAATACTCTCTCCCAACCCCCTCTTTACCACGCACACACAAAAACTCATTCTCATCTTACCATCACTCCTTAGGCCAACACTCATATACAGAGATATTCTCTTTAATCGATTAAAACGCTTAACTGTATCTTTGGATGAAACTGAAAAAAAATAAAATTGCAAAACAAAGCCCTGATGTGGCTTCCAAACCTATTTTCGATAAACCGTTTTTTTTTTTAGGAGGTAACTATTCCCTTCCTACCCAGGATGATATAATAGGTAAAGGCTTCAGGAAGGATGATATTCCCATCTTTCTTGACATTCTTTGAGATCAGGAGAAGACAATAGTTAGCGTTCTCTCTCTGTCTCTGTCTCTTCTCTCTCTTAGTGAAAATAGAAGATCTCTAGTGATAATTGAAGAATTATATGTACAAATAAATAAATATCGACAGCAGGCATATATATAGAGTTTATATGTATATGGTTACATGCATACATATAGTATATTCACGCCTCTTCATATTATGCTTTCAAGTATACATATTAAATCTGAGGAATTCGGTTGAAGTGACTTCAACCCTGATAACTCGTAAGCGTGGAAAGAATGATAACTCTACTATCTATATCCAATAGACAGGTGGTGAATAATGACTTTAGCGGGATACGTTCACATTCCCAGTGCGACCAGTGATGGCACATTCCAGAATATTCCCTCATTACTGACACCTACTCTTAAAAGCTCCACTTCAGTAGGCTTGACCAGAGTCCCACATATGTGCGAAAATCCCAGAACTCTTTTGTAAAACAGATCTGTCATTCGCTACGAAATAAAATGCCATTGCCATTATTGGATCGTATTTTGCAGACACCAAATTCAGCTTCTTTTTTTAATTCCATTATGGAACGACATTTGGTTTCATGGTAATGAAAAATAAAGAGATTCTCTGGTTTCTGAAGTGCGTTGCTTGTCTATTGTTTTAAACTTAAGGAAGTTTTATTATTTGTTATTCGAGGGACCTCTGTAGTATACACTACTTTAACATCTTTCTTTATAATTTTCTCAATAACAAAGTGGA
>NC_061094.1:37857015-37859515 GCF_015104395.2 Macrobrachium nipponense
AGAAAGTTCTCGAACTTCGGTCTGAGATCATCAATTTTGAGAAAATTATGATGCAATAATTAAAACAATGTGAATTTATAATATTTTGAAAATAAATCTTATATGGGATGAAAGTTATAAATGTTGTTTTATCTGCCGAAAGAATTTTTTTTTTATTATTATGAATCTCATTATTATCATTAATATTAATCGCAGTAGCAGTAGCGACGTTATCATTATTATTCTACACCGAACCCATTCGCAATCCATAATGGATTAAATAACCGTCTTCCTTTTTCGACGAAAAGACCACCGTTCAAGGCAGATGCTAATCCCTTCTTCAGTATGCTGGCCGACCTAACACGAGACAGACATCATGTAACTCAACCGACAGTCATAACAGAACCTACACTATTTGCATCGTCAATTACCTCCACGAAAATAGATGACAACGACAACGTGGCATTCTTCAAGGGCGCGGCGCCCGCAAACATGCATAAAAAATAAACACGAGCGCTCTACGTCTGTCTGGGATTCTACGTTTCTGGTGTATAAACCAGCTAGCGAAGGTGAAGACGGTTTGGTTATTCATCGTTAACAGAACAGAATTTAGGCCAAACGCCAAGCGCCGAGACCTAAGAGGTTATTCAGCGCTGAAAAGGAAACTAACATTAATAAGATCTGAGAGGTGTAACACAAGGAAAACCTCACAGTTACACTATGAAACAATTGTATGGAGAAGGTGGGAAGCATGATGGAAGAAAGAGAACATGAACGGATGTATTGTAAAAGAAATGAAAGGGGATGCAGCTTGGGGCCGAAGGCTAGCTGAAAAGAACCTTAAGTGATGCCATTGCCTACAGTCCACCGCAAAAGGGAAAGCTAGCTAAGTTCGGAGAATTGTTTCCTCAGACTGACTTTACCCGTAACGAGCAATTTGTCTAACAACAACTATCGAGAAAAAATAAGACTATGAGGCCCTTCATATTTTCCTTTAGTTATTGCCATATGGAAAAAAAAAAAACATCATTGACTAGAAAAAAAAATAAGGGTGAAAGGCACTTCACATTCACGGTTAACTATCACTATAACGAAAACCAAGGTATATAGAATATCATTCTATATACCTTGACGAAACATAAGGTCAGTCATTTAGCACCTTCATAATAGGTATTAGGGGAAAATAAGTTGACTTAGTATAAAGAAGTCGACTCTAGCAAATCCTCGGTGTCTCCTCATAAGCATAATAACAGATATTCTCGAATGAATAGCAAGTGAACAAAACAACCGAAGATGATGACAGAGAGAGAGAGAGAGAGAGAGAGAGAACCGATTTCTTAAATGAACAGAAAAAATGAACAAGGCAACAGGAGACTAAGCTAACATCTCATTGTGAGGCAGTAGAAGTTTTACGAGAGAGAGAGAGAGAGAGAGAGAGAGAGAGAGAGAGAGAGAGAGAGAGAGGAGGAGGAGATTCATATGAACAAATTTCCATTTTCAGTTATAAAACCTACATCCCAGTAAATCCCAAGAAACCTAAAAGGTAAATCAATGAACTTTATCTAGACGGAAAAAATCGGAATTTGCATTCAATTTTTGCTAAGGAAAATGAGGTTCACTGAGGATATAACAGAAAACGATAGCTCGAAATTAAACAATGTTAGGTCCGTAATATACATAAATAAAAGGAGAGTAAAATCCCACGAGCATGGAAGATATTCGTGAATGTATTACAAAACAATCTCGTTAAATACACAATAGCCACAGCTGCCGATACCAAAGCTGATGATGACATCAGCACAGATTCATAAAAACGAAGCAAGTACTGTATTCTAGACTCATAAAATATTAACATTACAATTTCGCATTTCATATTATATTAACAGCGACTCTCTTCAACCACAATGCTGGAAGGATAAAACCTTAAAACAAAATGTTATAGCCTGACGGAGACTTTAGAAAATCATGATTGGTTATACACTCAAAGCCAACAAGTCATGATTATCAGCACTCAAGAAAGAAATACTGAAGAAAATACCAAACATAAAAAACCAAAGCTTCGGTAATAAACTTCCTATACAGCTTCATCACGGAATGGAAAAACGCTTATAATGAAACATTTGATCATCACATTAAGATTGTCATGGATAGTCCAGAAATATTCCAGAAGACCATCATCGCGGAACATAAATGGATAAAAAATACTCTTGACAGCAAGCACTCAGAAAAACGCTTTTTTCTGTGACGTTGATCTTACAGGCCACATGACCATGTTTGTTCATATGATCATGTGGCCACTAAGATCGACGTCAATATATATATATATATATATATATATATATATATATATATATATATATATATCTAACCACACACACACACACACATATATATATTATTATATATATATATATATATATATATATATATATATATATATATATAGTATAGATGTGTATATGTATATACATAAAATATTTGTATACGTATATATATTATGTATGACATATATACACAAATA
>NC_061094.1:37864515-37879515 GCF_015104395.2 Macrobrachium nipponense
GGGAGAGAGGAGGGGAAGAGGGTGCAAGGACCAGGCTTCTATTTGCCGTCGTCTCTGATCTAAACATAACTTCAGCTGGTGTTTAAATATGTTCGGTGCACAAAGCCAATTGCTTTCATAACTGACATACATATTGAAGGGTCTTTGCTATTAATGCCGCTGATTTTGCAGAGGAGAACTTCCGTGAATCCAAACAAGCAAGTGACTTATGAGTCATATGCAGATTTAGGAAGGAAAAGTTAGGAATTGGGTAAATATGAAGAGGATGTTCTAGGGCTGAGCATGGGTATACTTGAACTCAGTATGTATGCATTATGTATACATAAATATATAATAATAATATATATATATATATATATATATATATATATATATATATTCTTATATATATATATATATATGTGTGTGTGTGTGTGTGTGTGTGTGTGTGTGTGTGTGTACACCAGCATGTAACCTGGGTAGAGGTAAAAGGATTTGCACTTGGCACACCAGAGAAAATAAAAGTCATGTGAATGTTCAACATAGGTAATGTCTTCACTTTATTTTGAGAAAGAATTTAAGACTACAAATGCAATAGTTTCAAAAAAATTTTCACAGCCCGTGACACCCATCAATAAAACGCGAGAGACTTGAGCATACTAACAAAATTAAACTGTAAACACCTAAGAAAATATCAACGAAATTAAAGCTGTGAACACTGACGAAAGAGACCCACGCGATTACTTTTCAAATCATAAACGGAGAAGAACTTAACAATTCGTTCTGTCCCAGTAACGAGACATTCACAGAGCAATTTCATCAACTCCATTTGAGAAGATCCACATTTGCTTCATGCGACCGTGAGAAATAATATCGCACATAACCTAGATGAGGGCGCTCTCTCGCGATTTTCTGTAAGTACAGGGTATCAGAGACAATTCACCCATTGAACGTCGCCCCTTATCCACCGTGCCCTTAATTATCCCATCGCCTAATGAACGCGACCCATCTGAACGTTAGGGGGAGCGTCGCATGAAGATGATGACGACACTCTATGCAAAAAGCTTTGGATAGACTGGCACGTCATTTATGACCCAGATATTAAGTTTTCTGGTCTATTTACTTGATGCTGAACAAAAACCCTGAGAGAGAGAGAGAGAGAGAGAGAGAGAGAGAGAGAGAGAGAGAGAGACTTCTTGTCTTTCCTCGACAATGCCAGATCTGATAAAACGACCTTAGCCATCAGTCATGTCTCTCTCTCTCCCTTCTCTTCTGGCATCCAGTCACTAGTACCGGACGTTACCATGGTACGCTGTACGTTTGAATTATCTTCAAAAGGAGATAAAATATTATATATATATATATATATATAGTACGTGTGTGTTTCTCTTATATATATATAAAATATAATATATATTTAAATTATAGTTACAAGGAGTTACAAGGATTGGGATGTCTCAGAGACATAATTGTTAGTCCATCCGAAGAGACATCATTCATAGTGTCCTTATGATCTTGTCTAGCTTTTTTTAAAACTCGTCCACACTGTTGCTGTTTACAACTTCTAGTGGCAGCTTATTCCATGTGTCACATATCTTGTAATGCAAAGAAGTTGTATCTCTTCAGCTGTAGTTTCCATCCATTATTTCTTGTCTGGTTTTTGTTTAATGTGACGATGTTACTGTCTACTTTTATAGTGCTTTTCAGTATTTTGAATGTTTCTATTTGTTATCCTCGCAATCGTGTGCTTCTAAGGCTCTCTAGTCGTCTTTGGTAACCTATTCGCTTGATGGGTGGAATTAACTTTTCGGCTCTTGCTTGTACCCCTTCTAATCTAATTATGTCCTTTCTTAGTGTTGGTGACCAAAACTGTAATGCATATTCAAGATGACGTCTAACTATTGGTGTGTAGAGCTGCAGCACAGTTTCCTTGCTTCTGTATTTGAATTACCTCTTTATGTATCCCACTAGTTTCTGCTGTGCTTTCTTTTCAGCTTTTATGCCCTATTTTGTGGAATTCAAGTCCTTGGTAATAAAAACTCCAAGGTCATCTTGTTCTACACCATTTATGTCATTAAAAATATATTATATAAATATATATTAGATTGTATTCGTCCATCTGTGAACAAGATATAACACCATGATACGTGGAGAGAGAGAGAGAGAGAGAGAGAGAGAGAGAGAAATGTCTCTGTTTTGCACGTCACTTACTACATGGGCCTTCAACAGGGCCCATAATGAACAGCCCCTAAAATCCGTCCATTCACTTTTCAGGGAAAAAACGAATAGCGGGACCAAGGCACAAGACACTCGTCTTCTAAGATGCTATCGGCTCGTTACACGCCTCTCCTCGAGGAGTTGGACAGCGAAACAAACTACCACTTAGCTGTCATTGTCATTCCTTAGAGGCGGCTGAGACGTGCGGACAAACCTCCCCATGTTACCACGTCGGAGGGAAGAGACATTCCACAGAGCCAGTTCCCTTTTGACGTATCTGAGTTCATCTGACGGACAGATACAAAGGAGGACGTTTTTGCGTCTCTCACATAATAAATAAATAAATAAATAAAGATCTTTAAAAATATAGACTATTTTTGTTCCTTTCACATAAAAAAAAGTTAAAAACAAATAAAGAAAAATCTTAAAAACCCAAAGGAGACTGACTATTGTTACTCCTCTCACGTAAAAAAAATAAAAAATAAAAATCTAAAAAATACAGACATAATATTTGCTGATCTCACATAAAAAATAAAAATCTTAAAAATTACAAACGAGGATATTTTTGCTGTTCACAAAAAAAGTAAATAAACAATATTACAAAAATGTAAAATCGTTAATATTGCTTATAAAAATTTACATTGCCATTGTTGTGGATTTCTTCAATAATAATAATAATAATAATAATAATAATGATAATAATAATAATAATAATAATAATAATATAATAATAATAATAATCATAATAACAATAATAATATCGACAGACTGTATTGCAAAAGATAAAATTTTTTTTTATGTTTTTACCATTTCATCTTTTACATATAATAAAATATATTTGCACACTTGTGGAATGTTATTATAAGACACTTTACCTAATTACAATGAAATTCGCAATGATTTCCAAGTAAATATATATAAAAATATAGAAAAAACGAGATCTTTCGAGAACCTCCTCGATTCTCCTTTATCAACTGATAAGAACAGAGCAAATTCTCGAAAGTTGTATTTTTTTAATAATATTTCTAATATATATATTTGCACGGACATTGTAGTGAATTTCTTCACAAATAATAATAATAATAATAATAATAATAATAATAATAATATAATAATAATAATAATAATAATAATAATAATATAATAATAATAATATGTGGCGCCGTGGAGGAGTTGGTTAGGTCTTCAATAGACTTAAGTCAAGTTAAGCAACATTGGGGCTGGTCAGTCGTTGGATGGGTGACCGCTCTCCTCGGCGTTGATTCCTTGGGAAAGGATCTTTACCATATTTCCTCAGTCTACTCAGCTGTAAATGAGTACCTATCCCTGATGGGGTAGGTCCAGCTATGGGTTAAATAGCAAAACTCAGCAATGATGGAAAGAAATGAAGGAATAAACGACAACGACGTAAATGGAACCCTCCTCTGGCAACAGAGGAGCTTCGTCCGGCAACCAGGTATTCAACCCAATTGAAGGGGAAGACGTCAGGTACTTGGAGGTCGTCATCCAGCAACTGATCACCACAACGAAAGTAATCAACAGCCTGATATTGGAGCTACAGAGGCAAAAAGGAAGAAAGAAATGGACAAGAGAAGAAAATAAGGAAATATGGAGATGCTACATCAGAAGCAACCCGACGGAGAGAGGATATAGAAGAAGATTGATCAACATCTGGAATGAGAGGAATACACCCCCCAAACAGAGCAGAGGCTGGCAGACCAAGTAAGGAACATAAAGAAAAGAACTGGCTCTCCCCAACAGAAAGAGAAGAACTGGAAAGGGAAATGTCACACGACAACGAATTACACGAAGACGAACTGAGAGACGATGCCACAGAAGACTACAGGGAAGGATGAAGTATCAAACAACGACACACGAAGAAACACCGACGAAGTAACAGAGAGGACGGAATGGGTAGAAAAGATTAGACAATGGATGGAGCCAGATACAGAGAGAACAAAGATCCCCTCCATGAAAGCCTACAACACCAAGAAATTAAGGGAGAAAACAAGTGAGGTCAATGAAATAATGGGCCTAATACACCACCAGTATCACAGAAACAAATAACTTGACATATGCAGGAGCAAGATTAGTAGCAGAACTGATGGGATTCGAACACCAACACCACCGTCACAACCAACCCAACAGAAACCCAAAACAAAACAGCAACCTCCTTGGAAAAGGCGCCTGGAAAAGCAAATCATGGTGATGAGATCTGACTTGAGTAAACTGAAAGAGATGGCAGAAAAAAGGCTAAGAAGCAAGAAACAAAACAAGGGAGGAACTCAACGAGAAATACAAAGTACAAGAGAGGGGACTAAACAACACAATAGAAGATGTAAAACAGAGGCTTAAGGCCAAAGCACACAAGATCCAACGGTACATGAACAGGAATAAGGGATACCAACAGAACAAACTATTCGGAACCAACCAGAAAAGACTATACAGCCAACTAAGAGGGGAAGACAACCACCCAGAAATTCCTGAAGCCGAATCAAGTAAGAGACTCTGGGAAAACATATGGAGCAATCCGGTATCACACAACAAACATGCAACATGGCTCCAGGAAGTCAAGGAAGGAAGAAACAGGGAGAATAAAACAAAGATTCACAGACATCAAGACAGACACAGTCAGACACCAAACTAAAGAAAAAATGCCAAACTGAAGCCCCAGGTCCCGATGAAGTCCATGGATACTGGCTGAAAAACTTCAAGGCTACACCACGAATAGCAGAAACAACTCCAGCATTGTATCTCAAATCACCAAGCACCCAAATGGATGACCACAGGAAGAACATCCTTAGTACAAAAAGACAAGAGTAAGGGAAATATAGCCAGTAACTACAGGCCTATCACCTGCCTACCAATAATGTGGAAGTTACTAACAGGTATCATCAGTGAAAGGCTATACAACTACCTAGAGGAGAACAAACACCATCCCCCACCAACAGAAAGGCTGCAGAAGGAAGTGTAGGGGCACAAAAGACCAGCTCCTGATAGACAAAATGGTAATGAAGAACAGTAGAGAAGAAACCAACCTAAGCATGGCATGGATAGACTATAAGAAAGCCTTCGACATGATACACACATGGCTAATAGAATGCCTGAAAATATATGGGGCAGAGGTAAAATACATCAGCTTCCTCAAAAAATACCAATGCGCAACTGGAATACAATACTTACAAGCTCTGGAAAAAAGACTAGCAGAGGTTAATATCAGGAGAGGGATCTTCCAGGGCGACTCACTGTCCCCACTACTCTTCGTAGTAGCCATGATTCCCATGACAAAAGTACTACAGAAGATGGATGCCGGGTACCAACTCAAGAAAAGAGGCAACAAAATCAACCATCTGATGTTCATGGACGACATCAAGCTGTATGGTAAGAGCATCAAGGAAATAGATACCCTAATCCAGACTGTAAGGATTGTATCTGGAGACATCAGGATGGAGTTTGGAATAGAAAAATGCGCCTTAGTCAAACATACAAAAAGGCAAAGTAACGAGAACTGAAGGGATAAAGCTACCAGATGGGAGCAACATCAAATCACATAGATGAGACAGGATATCAAATACCTGGGAATAATGGAAGGAGGAGATATAAACACAAGAGATGAAAGGACACGATCAGGAAAGAATATATGCAGAGAACTCAAGGCGATACTCAAGTCAAAAAAACTCAACGCCGGACAAAATATGATAAAAAAGCCATAAACACATGGGCAGTGCCAGTAATCAGATACAGTGCAGGAATAGTGGAATGGACGAAGGCAGAACTCCGCAGCATAGATCAGAAAACCAGGAAACAAATGACAATACACAAAGCACTTACACCCAAGAGCAAATACGGACAGACTATACATAACACGAAAGGAAGGAGGGAGAGACTACTAAGTATAGAGGACTGCGTCAACATCGAAAACAGAGCACTGGGGCAATATCTGAAAACCAGTGAAGACGAGTGGCTAAAGAGTGCATGGGAAGACTAATAAAAGTAGACGAAGACCCAGAAATATACAGAGACAGGAGAAAGACAGAAAGAACAGAGGACTGGCACAACAAACCAATGCACGGACAATACATGAGACAGACTAAAGAACTAGCCAGCGATGACAATTGGCAATGGCTACAGAGGGGAGAGCGAACCGAAGGAAACTGAAGGAATGATAACAGCGGCACAAGATCAGGCCCTAAGAACCAGATATGTTCAAAGTATGATAGACGGAAATAACATCTCTCCCATATGTAGGAAGTGCAATACGAAAAATGAAACCATAAACACATAGCAAGTGAATGCCCGGCACTTGCACAGAACCAGTACAAAAACGAGGCATGATTCAGTGGCAAAAGCCCTCCACTGGAGCCTGTGCAAGAAACATCAGCTACCTTGCAGTAATAAGTGGTACGAGCACCAACCTGAGGGAGTGATAGAAACGATCATGCAAAGATCCTCTGGGGGACTATGGTATCAGAACGGATAGGGTGATACGTGCAAACAGACCAGACGTGACGTTGATTGACAAAGTCAAGAAGAAAGTATCACTCATTGATGTCGCAATACCATGGACACCAGAGTTGAAGAGAAAGAGAGGGAAAAAATGGATAAGTATCAAGATCTGAAAATAGAAATAAAGAAGGATATGGGATATGCCTGCCAGTGAAATCGTACCCATAATCATAGGAGCACTAGGCACGATCCCAAGATCCCTGAAAAGGAATCTGGAAAAACTAGAGGCTGAAGTAGCTCCGGGCCTCATGCAGAAGAGTGTGATCCTAGAAACGGCACACATAGTAAGAAAAGTGATGGACTCCTAAGGAGGCAGGATGCAACCTGAACCCCACACTATAAATACCACCCAGTCGAATTGGAGGACTGTGATAGAGCAAAAAAAAAAAAAAAAAAAAAAAAAAAAAAAAAAAAAATAATAATAATAATAATAAAGTTTTCCACAGAGAAATTAAGAAGGTGATGGTCTGCATTTCATTCATAGAATGAGAATGAGGAAAAAAGACCCGGAATCTCCATTTTAAAATCAGCCACTAAAAATATTAACTTGAAAATATTCAGTTAAAAATAAACGGAAAGGGCAGCATAAAACCACTGGGACATAAAAGCTACCTTATAAGAGTCACGGAAAAAAAAAACAATAATGTTTATAATAAAATTGTTCAATAAAATTCATTTTACTTCAATTGTGTTGGTAGTTATTCCTTCTTTGCCGTACACGGGAAAATCATTAATTAGTTTATGCACAAGACGCCGAGAGAGAGAGAGAGAGAGAGAGAGAGAGAGAGAGAGAGAGAGAGAAAGTAATTGCAGTGGTGGTACTTAGTAGTTCTAGCATGAATAATAATAATAATAGTAATAATAATAATAATAATATCACTCATTGATATCGCGATATCATGGGACAACAGAGTATAATAGAAAGAAAGAGAAAATATTGAAAAGTATAGAGACCTGAAAATAGAAATCAGAGGGACATGGGATATGCCAGTGGAAATTGTACCCATTATCGTAGGGGCATTAAGCACGATCTCATGAACCCTGAAAATGAACCTAGAAAACCTAGATGCCGAAGTAGCTCCAGGACTCACGCAGAAGAGTTTGCTACTAGTAACAAAGCAAATATAATGAGAAAAGTGATGGACTCCTAAAGGAGGCAGGATACAACCACCCAGTCGAATAGGATGACTTTGATAGACCAAAATAAATAAATAATTAAATAACATTAATATATATATATATATATATATATATATATATATATATATATATATATTATATATATAATAAAATTTGGAGATAAGGAGGTTATATTTATAGACTTGACCATTTTTTTTTTAAAGAAAACCATTCATGTCGAGTTCTGGACGTAAATAATAAATGCATTATATACATATCTCTTTTCCCACAGAGAGAGAGAGAGAGAGAGAGAGAGAGAGAGAGAGGAGAGAGAGAGAGAGAGCGGAGCAATTTTAAAGTTTACTCTGAATTGAATTTCCAGATCTGACGGGAACTGATGGGAGATAAAAAGTTGTTTATCGTCAGCATTACTTCATTCTCCTGACACCCAGAGAATAGAATCTGACAGATGTTGTCAGAATGAATCTCAGAGTGATCTCTGAATTATTCGGAAAATGGAAAACGGTGCTAAAATCTTCAAATATCAATATGTTGCATTTATTTGTGCGAGGTATTTGACTTGAGGGCCGAACTTAAGCAATGATTCTTCTTTTTCAAGTGGTTTGAGTTGATGCATTTATCTGTTACATGGTATGTGCTCGGAATAGGCAAAGCATGCATTTGTATATCGTATACATATGTGTAAATTAGTTGTCAAATTGTTTATATACAGTAATCTGGAATGAGAACATCTCTTAATCCCCCTTAATATTATCAAAGAAAGGGCTTTGGTTACAAGGCGATTCATTAAATCTCTCCTTCGTTCCCCCACAATTAATTTAATTCTTTAAATCCTCAAGTCCTTTAAACCTCTTTTTCCCTTACATCTAATTCAATTTTTTAAATCCTCATATCCTTTTAATCCCTTTATTTCTTCCCTACGTCTAATTTACTTCTTTAAATTTTCATGTCCTTTTAACCCCTTTATTCCTCCACTTCTGATTATACTCTTTACATCCTCGTGTCCTTTATTCCCCTACCTCTGACTTAATTTTTTAAATCCTCATATCTTTTAAACCCCTTTATTCCCTTACCTGCAATTCAATTCTTTGCATCCTCATGTCCTTTTAACCCCTTTATTTCTCTACCACTGATTTAATTCGTTAAATCCTCATGTCCTTTTAACCCCTTTATTCCTTTATTTCCCTACCTCTAATTTGCCTTTGAACCAGACAGTCAGTCTGCAGCTGGGGAATTACTAGAATAAAAGGCGTAGCACAAGAGAGGAGCAAGAGAAACTCCTACAAAAACCCACAAGCAAAAGGTTTCGAAGCGTCGGACCTCACAAGTAGGCGTTTCCCCGAGTGTTTATGTTTTCCTTCAGCCGTTTAACTTATTGGTACTTGTCTAGCAAGTAGATCAGACCCAGATCACTTCAATCCCATACAGGTGCTGGGGCTGCAGGCCGGAATCTCAAGAGGGAACAACGTGCTCCCTCTCTTTTCGTGCCCCTCAACCCGCCCCCCCCCGCCCCCCCCCCCCCCACCCCCCCCCCCCCAACATCCCACCAACCCGCCACTCATTTTCTCCTCTACTCCTCCTCCTCCTCCTCCTCTCTTCTTCCAAATCTCGTTTTATGCATTCGGATAATGTGATATATCCATACCAGACGCACGCATGCACGCACGTACACCAAAGTGATTACTAAGTCTGGGTCACGTGCAGGTTACAGAAAACCATTAACGAAACAAATTACAAAAGAACGATCATACGTTATCCGTCGCCATAATTGCTACGTTCATTAAATAGCTCAGAAGCCAAAAGTTTAATTATAATAATGATTTTCACAGACAATAACGAAACTTTCTTAAATTATTTAAATACCGAAGATGGTCATTTCCTTACTAAGAGTAATCTGATAATAATAACTGAATTAAAAACAGGTATAATAAAAACAGACAGAAAATAGCATATAATAGTATGAAGGAAATAGCATACAGTAATATATAGAGGAATAACATGAGGTAATATGCAGCATAAAAATGAGTAAAATTTAGCTTGTCAGGCAATAACACAGCAGAAAAAATAATACTAATTAAATAAAGACTTACTTAGGTAAACAACAATAAACTATCCCTGGTTAAAGCAACTCAAGGGTAAAGATACACATAAAGAGAGAGAGAGAGAGAGAGAGAATCTTTCCCAGGTTAAAGCACCTCAATGGTAAAGAGAGAGATAGAGAGAGAGAGAGAGAGAGAGAGATAGGGTGTAAAAATGATAATCTTTCCCAGGTTGAAGTAACTCAAGGGTATGGATACACAGAGAGGGAGAGAGAGAGAGAGAGAGTTTAAGCAAGGATTTAAGCAAGGATAAACCTTTTCAGGTTAAAGCAACTCACGGGTAAAGATACACGAGAGAGAGAGAGAGAGAGAGAGAGAGAGAGAGAGAGAGAGAGAATGATAACTGCAAAAGCGACCCCAACGAGCCTCGTTAGACTGACTACAGCTGAACGAACGACACTGATTAATGTCGGTGAGTGTGTGTCTGCATCAGAGAGCACTTATTACGCGAAGGGTAATTAATCATTGGGAATCCCCCTCTTTCCCCTCCAGAGGGCGAGATAAGTAAACAAAATTATGAAAAAAGTGGTAAAATAACCAGTGGATGTTAATCATTCCGCGAAGTATGCAGTGTATCTTAATCATCTACTACACAATTTTATCTATTTATTTGATTATATTTTTTTTCTAATAACTGATATCTTCCGTAGAACTTCCTATTACCTTCTGTTACTTCTTTCAAGTGGACATCACATTCTTTAGAAGCTTGAATTCGAGACACTGGCCCCGTTGGGCTTTTTCAAGATGAATTTGGTTCATATTCTGAATAATAATATTAATGTAATTGAATCTATCTAGGAGCCGTTTCAAAAAGCAAATACTAACTACTACTACTACTACTTACTACTACTACTACTACTACTACTACTACTACTACTACTACTATTACTTATGAACTTAATATCATGGTATTCAATGGTAAGGAAATTCATAAAATCAATAAAAGGAAAAATTGCAAAGAAATACCACAAATGGATATTAATAATCCAGAGAGTAAACAGTATAAGTGAAAAAATCCTAAGAGCTGTTTCAAAGGCAAATCCTGACTTGAACTAAAACTATTACTGCTATATGAACTTAACCCGTAATTAAAAGTAAACTAAAAATCATGACTATGAATGAAAGCAAAAATTATACAGAAAAATCCACGTAACAAATAGCGAAGAGGAACAGGTATGTAAATAATTCTTAAGTACCACATGAATCACTAATGATGAAGATTAATATTTACCTGGAAAGAGGCAAGTCATTATGTCTACTTTATATTCAAGGGTTTCAACATTTCCTAATGTTAACATTGCACGTTGCGAATGTGACGCATACATCCATAAGCAACGTAAATATCTAAACTGGACATTGAAAAAATAAAGCCAATGATATGAAAGTAAACACGTATATAAAATAAAGACTTATAATTAATTCTTCTCATTACGTAATCCTTGATTACGTAATTATTATTATTATTATTATTATTATTATTATTATTATTATTATTATTATTATTATTATTATTATTATTATTATTATTATTTAGACGACTATGGTGTTCATTAGAAAGGAGTAAAAAGAAGGTAAAGGTAAATATAGAAAGAAGAGATTACTTATTAAAAAAGAAAATATAAATTAATTAATACATCCACAGATACAAGCGTAAGCAAATTATTAAAATAATAAGGAAAATTGTATCAAGGTGGTAATGCATTGGATCTTCGTTTGAACTTTGGAAGTTCTAATTGCACGACATCCTCTGGGATACTGTTCCACAATGCAACAGTTTGAAGAATAAAGGACCGACATTAGTTACTATAAGTAAGACAAAAATCAAACACGACAAAATACAGAACAATCATTCAAACCAGAGTGAGAGGAACAACTTCATATATGCAACTACCGCCTGAAGTAACAAGCAATCGCTATCACTCATAGATGCAAATGAATTAAGTTATCTCTCTCTCTCTCTCTCAGCTTCGTACATGCAACTACTCAATTAACAAGCGATCATTACCACCTGAAGATGCAAGCGAATGGACTGATCTCTCTCTCTCTCTCTCTCTCTCTCTCTCTCTCTCTCTCTCTCTCTCTCTCTCTCATTTAAATAGCTCCTGCACCAGATGGCCGTGGACGCAAACACAGGAAGACATTCAATCATGTTTTCTTAACGCAATGCCCCACCTGCCGAGATCGAACTTGAATAAAAAGTTTTTGATGATTTTATTGGCTTCTTAATACAATATCAATGATCGATTGAGCGAGTGACTGATTTATATTAAACTGGCGTTGCGATATCATGGATAACTGACGTCATAAGTACAAAATTTGTTGGGAATGTTGTTTTCACTAACTAGATGTTAAATTGGCTAATTCTTTTTATAAATCAAAAATTTCTCAAAAACATATCACACAGTCGATACGCGACAAAAAAATACTTTTATTCAATACCATAAGATCAATTCATAAAGAAATGATTTATATCAAACAGATGTCCTCATATCAACTAACAACCTGTTAAAACTGGCAAAAAAAAAAAAGTTTTTTTTTTTTTTTTTTTTTTTTTTTTTACAATTGATACCATTTCGTAAAAACATATCCGCACAGTCCATGCACGCAAATGAATACTCCTATTCCAAACCATAAAAATAAATTCATAAAGAATTTATTTATATCAAACTGGCGTCGCAGTATCAAGGGTCACTGACGCCGGACGTACAAATTTTGTTAGAAATGCTTTCACTAACAACCTGTTAAAATTGGCTAATTTTTTTTTTTTTTTTTTTTTTTTAATAGCTGATTAAATTTTACAAAAACGTGCCCGCACGGTCCATACACGCAAATGAATACTCTTCATCACCACCATTAGATTCTCAGTTCGTACAATGAAATAAAAATAATGAAAGCAATCTATTTTTTACACTAGGATGAGCTGCCCCCAGGTGCAAGAACACGGAACGAAGGAGCACACACCCTCGCAATCTCTTTTAGGATCGTTTACTCCTACACCCAAGGAGGATCCTGCGACCTTGGAAGGAATAGACGCTTATCTGGATCAGTTACCTAGGGATATACCAATCTGGAGCTAAAACATAAAAATATGAAGACGCCGACAAAGAAGGAAGAGGCAAAACAGTAATATACAGGTACTGTACTTTCAGTTCAGAATCGCAGGTGTCTTACATATTTGAAATAAGATATAGCCTTTAGAAATACATGTCTGAAACGAGATAGTCTTAAAAATACATATTCGAGATACAAAAAGTCTTTAAAGATACATATTCGAGATACATAAAGTCTTTAAAACTACATATTTAAAATAAGATAGTCTTTAAAAATACATATTTGAAATAAGATATAGGATTTAAAAATACATATCTGAAATAAGATATAGTCTTTAAAAATACATATTTGAGATAGATATCGTCTTTAAATACACATATTTGAATTAAAATACACTATTTAAAATGCTCATTTGAGATAAGATATTCTTTAAAATAAAAAAAAATGTATATGAAATAGGATATAGTCTTTAATCATACATATTTGAGATAGGTTATAGTCTCAAAATACATATTTGAAATGGGATATAGTCTCTCAAAATACCTACCTGAAATAATATGGTCTTTTAAAATGCATATTGGGGATAATTTTTGAAAATACATATTTTACTTAAGGTATAAAGGTATAGTCTTTAAAAATATATATATATTTGACATAAGATAGAATCTTTAAAAATAGATATCTGAAATAAAAAATATAAAATTTATAAAAACATATCTGAAATGAGATATATATAGACTCCAAAAAGAATATTTGAAATAAGATAGTCATTAAATATCTATTTCATAAAAGATATAGTCTTTAAAAAATACATATTTGAAATCAGGTATGGTAATTGAAAATACATATTTGAAATAAGATATAGTCTCAAAATATGCATACTTGAAATTAGATATAGTCTTTAAAATAGATAAGATATATTATTTACAAATGCATATTTTTGAAATAAGATAGTCTTTAAAATCAGTTACAGTTTTCAAAAATACATATCAGTAATAAGATGTACTGTTAAATAAAAGAATGTGTATAAATAAAAAGGCTGGAAAACGTACATAAACACTTATACATTTCACAGGTCAAGGAAAAGGACAAAGTATTCACGAGAGACGTCAAGTGATATCGAAGGCTAACAGCAGGGAGGATAACCAAATCAGTCCTCAGGGCAAGGTAATTCCTCCTCCTCCTCCTCCTCCTGCGTCAAGGCTGCACGTGAAGGAGGAACTCACTCCTTCAGGCCAAGCTGGGTTAAACTCTAACCAACCTCCATTCGCGCTCAACAGACGTTCCAACGCCACCATTAATAATTTAGCTATTTAACTTACCCATTCTGTATGGCTGCCTGTGTCTGACTGTCTGTCTGCCCCTCTCTTATCCTTCCTCCGACAATGGAGTCCTTTTCACTTCTTCCGCTCAACTGATAACATTGACCATCAACAAAGGGAAGAATTTATTCTTCCGCCTTTTGCAGGTAACTTTATTCCACCAGTCGATCCAAACGCAGTGAAGTATCATTCCTTACCCTTGACATTTCAACAGAGAGAGAGAGAGAGAGAGAGAGAGAGAGAGAGAGAGAGTATAACTATCATTACAACCACTGGTGGTGTTCCTTAATTCATGCCGACCTCCAGAGACTTCCTTGAAACAAAATCGAAACGGTTTTCAACACATAAAACAGGCGAATTAGAGTGCCTTGAGGGCCATCAGTGATACACACCACTCCAAGACAATTACGGCTCATTTTTACATTCCTCAAATACGTATCTGGACCTTTATCCCCAGAGAGAGAGAGAGAGAGAGAGAGAGAGAGAGAGAGAGAGAGAGAGAGAGAGGCCCGTGAAGTGGTTCTTTCGTCGGTCCGTCCGTGTGCTTCGAAACCACTCGAACAGTATGAGTCATCACCATTCGAACAGAGATCAAAGGTTGAACAGTTAATATTGGAGTCCCTGGCGGCAGCTGCAAGGAGCTGAATAAGGTTCAATAACAATCGCTGGCTGGAGAGTATCCTATA
>NC_061094.1:37885509-37898009 GCF_015104395.2 Macrobrachium nipponense
CATCACCACCATTAGATCAGTTCGTACAATGAAATAAAAAGAAATAATTAAAGCAATCTATTTTTTACACCTAGGATGAGCTGCCCGCAGGCGCAAGAAGAAACACGGAACGAAGGAGCACACACCCTCGCAATCTTTTAGGATCGTTTACTCCTACACCCAAGGAGGATCCTGCGACCTTGGAAGGACTAGACGCTATCTGGATCAGTTACCTCAGGATATACCAATCTGGAGCTAAAACATAAAAAATATATGAAGACGCCGACAAAGAAGGAAGAGGCCAAACAAAACAGTAATATACAGGTACTGTACTTGTCAGTTCAGAATCGCAGGTGTAACATATTTGAAAATAAGATATAGCCTTTAGACATGTCTGAAACGAGATAGTCTTTAAAAAACATATTCGAGATACATAAAGTCTTTAAAAATACATATTTAAAAATAAGATAGTCTTTAAAAATACATATTTGAAATAAGATCAGATTATTAAAGAGTAAAAAATACATATCTGAAATAGATATAGGATTTAAAAAATACATATGAGATAGATTCATGGTCTTTAAATACACATATTTGAATTAAAATACACTCTTTAAAAATGCTAATTTGAGATAAGATATTCTTTAAAATAAAAAAAATAAATTGTATATGAAAGAGGATATAGTCTTTAAACATACATATTTGAGGTAGGTTATAGTCTCAAAATACATATTTGAAATGGGATATAGTCTCTCAAAATACTTACCTGAAATAATATGGTCTTTAAAAAATGTATATTGGGGATAAGATATAATTTTTGAAATCACATATTTTACTTAAGGTATAGTCTTTAAAAATATATATTTGACATAAGATAGAATCTTTAAAAATAGATATCTGAAATAAAAAAATATAAAATTTATATAAAAAACATATCTGAAATGAGATATAGGACTCCACAGGATATTTGAAATAAGATATATTATTTACAAATGCATATTTTTGAAATAAGATACAGTCTTTAAAATCAGTTACAGTTTTCAAAAATACATATCAGTAATAAGATGTACTGTTAAATAAAAGAATGTGTATAAATAAAAAAAGACTGGAAAACGCATATAAACACTTATACATTTCGCAGGTCAGGAAAAGGACAGAAGTATTCACGAGAGACGTCAAGTGATATCGAAGTAACAGCAGGGAGGATAACCAAATCAGTCCTCAGGGCAAGGTAATTCTTCACCACCCCCTCATCCTCCTCCTCCTCCTCCTCCTCCGTCAAGGCTGCACGTGAAGGAGGAACTCACTCCTTCAGGCCAAGCTGGGTTAAACTCTATCTAACCAACCTCCATTCGCGCTCAACAAGACGTTTCAACTCGACATTAATTATTTAGCTATTTAACTTACCCATTCCGTCTGTCTGTCTGTGTCTGTCTGCCCCTCTCTTCTTATCCTTCCTCCGACAATGGAGTCTCTTCCGCTCAACTGATAACATTGACCATCAACAAAGGGAAGAATTTATTCTTCCGCCTTTTGCAGGTAACTTTATTCCACCAGTCGATCCAAACGCAGTGAAGTATCATTCCTTATCCTTGGACATTTCAAACAGAAAGAGAGAGAGAGAGAGAGAGAGAGAGAGAGAGAGAGAGAGAGAGAGAGAGAGAGAGAGTATAACTATCATTACAACCACTGGTGGTGTTCCTTAATTCATGCCGACCTCCAGAGACTTCCTTGAAACAAAATCGAACGGTTCACACATAACAGGCGAATTAGAGTGCCTTGAGGGCCATCAGTGATACACACCACTCCAAGACAATTACGGCTCATTTTTACATTCCTCAAATACGTATCTGGACTTTATCCCCAGAGAGAGAGAGAGAGAGAGAGAGAGAGAGAGAGAGACAGGCCCGTGAAGGTGGTTCTTTTGTCGGTCCGTCCGTGTGCTTCGAAACCACTCGAACAGTATGAGTCATCACCATTCGAACAGAGATCAAAGGTTGACCAGTTAATATCGGAAGTCCCTGACGGCAGCTGCAAGGAGTCTGAATAAGGTTCAATAACAATCGCTGGCTGGAGAGTATCCTATACGAATCCTGTAGGCGAATTGAGTCTGATCAGATGTATCAATGTGTCGTGCAGCCTGGAGTCAATCGCGCTGAGGCAGGTTCCTATTTCCTAACACTCGTTCTCTTCCCTTTAATTTTGATCTCCCCCTTTATTTTTGAATTTCACTCCTCACATCAACAGTTTAAAAAAATAAGCACTATAGTTTAAAACATTTTTCGAGTGGTAGCTTTAACAAAATTGAAGAATGAGATTCTTGAAAAGGATTTGTCTTTTGCATGGAACCATACCAAGGAGCGCGATATATTTTACAGAAATCTATTCACCTGAATATATTAGTTAACTAAGTTCATGATATATTTTTTTCTGTTCTATTGCTTATTAGGGAAAAAGTCTAAATTTTCTGTTCTTTTTGAACATTGTCTATCCATAATTTCACAAACTATATTTAGCCTCAACTAACCACTCTATTATAATAGTTAACATATAAGTGCTGACATGTACTGGACATGAACGTAAACCAAAAACAAAGATGCTAAACGAGCGGTATCCCAAACCCCACACTACCCCCCCAAAAAGAAAAAAACGACAGACACATACACACGCATACCTGAATATACTGCAACATGATGATACAATGCTTGAAAATGTAACGCAACGAAATTAAATTTTCAAAAATTAATCATTAAAAGTAGGACCCAAAACTCAAGTTAGCATTCAGATTCCGTCTGATTATCTAAGAAAAAAATGGTACAAATAAGGACAATTGCATTTTCAATACAATAAAACAACCCCACGGAATGTTACGGATGAAAAAAATAAATAGCAACCTGCCAGTACTGATATAAACAAACAATACCGTAATACTTTCAAGATTTGAGAGACAGGTGATCGATGAACGACGATACGAGATTGTGGTGTCGTGTTTATTCTACAGTTATTTCAGCATGGAAAGATGTTTAACCTGTGACGTTTACGGCAATAATCAATATATTCTAGCGTCTATCTCGAAACACACACACACACACACACACACACACATATATATATATATATATATATATATATATAGTATAATATATATATATTGTTACGAAGTGCCAAGTATCTGGTTACCTTGCATCAATTATTACCTCACCAAAAGCCAAACACCTGAACCCTCATACACGTTTAACGACTGATCACTAAAGGCAACAGTGATCCCTTAACACTTACCAGTATTGCAGAAAATCAGACTAAGCTCATCAAAACAGGTGTGAGGTAATCTTGTAAGTAATTAAATTAATCAAAGGGCATCACTCCTTCACAACTTTCAAACTCTAAGTATTTCCTGATTTCAGAAGTCTAAGTACTTCCCTGGTTCTAAGTCACTTCAAGAAAATTGAAGGAAAGCAAAATCAATTACCACTCTATGTTTTCTACCTAACATGAATATAGTCATAATTATATATATTATAATGTGTAAGATAAAGAAAACACTTATAAAAATTTTAAATAACATTTATTTATTATTAAATCAAATTTATAAGTGAAATTCACAATATCAGGGAAAATTACTGTTACTTGAAAACAAAGTAAAGTTTAATTAATTCTTGAATCAAATTATGTAAAATTAAATCAAAATTAATTTATCATAAAATTCAAGAAAATTAATTCAATCAAAATTCAAAAGTGTTAGGCAATAACTGAAAATTTGAAATTAATTCACAAGTGCTAAACAACAATAAAATTTGAAAAGAATTCTAAGTAAATGCAAATAAATTCACAAGTGTTAAATTTAATTAAATGTGCAATGATAAAGCAATGAAAATAACTAAGTCAATTAAATTGTGAATGCAAATGAAAATATAAAACAAAAAGACACACTTCAATAAGAAAATGAATAAGTGCACAAATAATGGAACAGACACAAACACAAAAAATATCAGCAATGTGTAAACACAAACACAAAAAATATCAGCAATGTGTAAAAGTGTAAATCTTTTTCATAACACTGTAACCAACAGTTTTTACCAAACCTTCTTAACAGACAACAGTTCCTATCAATTATTAATTAAACACACTCCCTATCCATTATTAGTTATTCACTGTTCCTAACAATTATTAGTTGCAACTAATAAAAATATAACCACACTTTACCTTTTTTTGGATATACCAACTTCTTTTTCTTCTCTTGTAAATTACACTTTCACAAAAAAAAAAAGGCAAGCGCCGTTGTACGAAATGTTTGTTCAGATTCCACAAAAGAAATTAAATAAACTAAATAAATTCTAAGAAATATCAAATATACAATTCTCACAATATGAGTGACCAAAATTTACGTTACGTTAAATTTATCTCGATGTCGAGTGAGAGAGAGAGAGAGCGAGGAGAGAGAGGTAGATCTAACTGCCTCGAGGTCTTAAGATCGAATGAATACTCTTCCTTGCGGAAATTGGGCTAGGCAGATGACAAATACGTTCTGGGTACGAAAGCTTCTCGAAAGTTCTGAAATCTGACGCAATCTTACATAAAGAAATGAGTAACATGCACGTGGTACTCGGCAAATACATACACGTACAAGACAAGATTGCTCAACAGATACGTACCCGATTGAAACGGAGGGTAAACGATAATTAAGATTGACATGTTTTTGATGACCACGTAAAAAGAGTCGAGCTCATTATCAAACGCGCTGACAGAGCAGGGACGCAAACGGATCTCGCAGACTCTAATTTCAAAGTGCTGACATAAAAGTTAAACATTTGCAGCTTTGAAAAGACAAGGATCTCTCTCTTTACGTTAGATATATTTTCTTTTACAAGACGTTAATGCGAAATCTGAACACACATTTAAAAACATCCTATCTAAGCTATCTAGGAATCGAAAAAATGTTACACAATCTACATGACATTTCAAAGAGGGGAAAAACATGCATTTTGAAAGTAGCAATATATAATATACCTCCCCCCAGAAGATTTTTTATCACGGTGTTGAATCCAACGATTCGCACGAGATAAATAATCAGCAAACTACATTGTTTTTGCCACTAATGTGCTGCACTCTTAAGTTATACTGTTGCAGGCACAAAGACCACCTGGTCAGTCTTTGATTATGGTTTTTCATTTTCTGGATAAATGACAGTGGATTGTGATCAGAAAACACTACAATTTCTTCATTCCTAGGTCTATTCACATACACTTCAAATTTTTTCAATGCGGTGATTAAGGCTAAAGTTTCCTTCTCGATTGTCGAATATACTTTCTGATGTTTTTTCAATTTTGTAGACATGAAGCATACAGGATGGTAGATATTATTTTCATCTTCTTGAAGTAGAACAGCTCCAACACCACAGTCTGACGCATCAACTTGTATCACAAACTTTCTTGTCGAAGTCTGGAGCTTGAAGTACTGGTCTTGAAGTTAAAATGGCTTTTTACCTTCTCAAAGAGATTCTTGACACTCTGGAGTCCAAATAAACTTAGCTTTGGGACTAGTCAAGTCTGTCAAAGGGAGCTACTACGGCTGAGAAATGCGGGCAAAAACGACGATAGAAACCAGCCATGCCTAAAAATCTCTGTAGCTGTTTCCTGGTAGTAGGTGGGGTAGCCTTACGGATACCTTCTACATTAGCATTTACTGGAGCAAGAAGGCCTTTCCCAACTTCAAACCCAAGATACTGTACAGTTGCCTTTCCAAACTCACTCTTCTCTAAGTTGATTGTTAATCCTGCTTCTTGTAGTTTCTTGAAAACTTTCTTCAGAATCTTCAGATGTTCTTCCCACGTTGTAGAGTAAATCACGATGTCATCTAGGTATACACCTACTCCTTCTATTGATCCTAACAGTTGATCCATCACTCGTTGAAATGTTGCGGGTGCATTCATCAGACCCCAAACGGCAGAACAGTATACTGATATAGTCCAAAAGGAGTAATAAAAGGCTGACAGCAGCTTTCGCATTCCTTCATCTAAGGGAATTTGATAATATCCTTTCAACAAGTCTATCTTGGAAACAAACTTGGCTTGCCCAATATTATCAAGTAACTGATCTATAAGAGGCAAAGGATAATTATCAGGCCACACTGATAGAATTCAGCTTCCTATAATCAGTACACATCCTAAATGAACCATCTGGTTTCTTCACAACACACATGGAGAACTGAAGTGACTTGAACTGGTTCTGCTAATCCATGTTGCAGCAAATACTCAATTCTTTCTTCAAAACATCTCGATGATACGGTGATAAGCGATAGGCTCTTTGCTTGAAAGGTTTTCCATCTTCTTGAATCTTGATTTCATGCTTGGTCAGATCAGTACGTCTAGGCACATCTGAAAAAATTTCTGGAAAACCTTCTAATTACGTCACTTAAGTCTTCACCTTGTTCAACATCAGAGGTTTCAGTTATCCTCCAAATTTTCCAAAATGAAGAATTATTTCATCTGCTTGCAGCTCCCAATTCGTAGCCATCATCGTCTTCTGTAGATAAAGTTGTCTGGGTTACTGACACAGTTTCAGTTTTAGTTTTCTGAGAAATAAGGTTTCAAGAGGTTCACATGTATCTTCCTTTGTCTTCTTCTTCTTTCTGGTGTTTCAATCACATAAGTTCTATCACTTAACTTCTGAATTATCTTGTAAGGACCTTGAATTTATTAGTGAGGGGAAATCTCTTGACAGGTAAGAACACTAAACACTTGTTGACCAACACTAAAACTTCTTAGCTTAGTCTTAGCATCAAATCTCCTTTTCATTTTCTCTTGACTCATTTTCAAGTTTTCTAAATAGAATTTTCTAATCTCTTTCAACCTCTTCCTTAAGTTCTTCACATACTCTGCTTGGCTTTCCTCTTGATTTTCTTCCCAATTTTCTGCAAGAATCTTCAACGGTCCTCTAACTTCTCTTCAAAATCATCTCATTAGCGGTGAACATCCCATACTTTCTTGGTAAGCACTCCTAACTTCAAACAACATTAATGGTAAACCAACATCCCATTCTCTCCTGACTCAGAACAATACTTTGTCAGCATACTTTTCAATGTCTGGTGGAACCTTTCCAGGCACCTTGAGTTTTCTGGATGATTAAGCGTTGATAACTGTTGTTTCACCCCTAACAAATTCATACATCCTGGAATAACTTTGAAGTAAAGTTTGTTCCTCTGTCACTTGTACAATTTCTGGTATTCCAAACTTTGAGAAAAACTCCACAAGTTTCTCAGCAACTATCTTGGCAGATATGTTTCTAACAGGGATTGCTTCTGGATACCTTGTCACTGGACACATTAATGTCAACAAATACTCATTTCCTTTCTTTGTCTTCGGCAATGGTCCAACCATATCAATAATCACTTTGCTAAAGGGTTCTCCTCTAACTTCTATAGGTTGTAGGGGGCTTTCTTGATGGTTTCATTCGGTTTTTCCAGCTATCTGGCAGGTATGACACTCACGACAAAACCTGCTAACATCTCTGTGAAGTCCAGGCCAGAAAAAATATTTCATGATCTTCTCCAGTCTTCCTGATTCCCATATGTCCAGACTCATGAGGCTACTGCAATCACTTGCTTTCTCAATGGATATGGAATCAAAATTTGATGATATTTGCCCCATTCAGCATCCTCCTGGTAATTCTGTAGGTCTATACTTCCTCATCAGCAACCTTCCTTCAGATATAGTAACAGGTAGGAGTTTTGTTGCATCTCTTCTCGATCAACAACTCTGAAGAACAAATCAGTTAACGATGCATCCTTCTCTGCAAGTCCATCAGCTTCTCTCTTGTCACTTGACCAACTTCAAGGGTTGAATTCTCAATATCTGCTAACTCAGCTACTGTAGTTTCACTACTGTCTTCAGCAACACTTTGACTACTCGGAGTCTCTTCAGGAACATCAGGTTCTTCTTCTTCTTGTCGTCGTCTTCTTTCATCTTCTTGGGAAATCTCTTCTTGGTCAGCACTATGGGAAACTTCACTTCCCTGGAATAATTCTTCTAGCACAAAGATCCTTCACTTGATCCTTACTTGGGTGTGTTAAATCCTCAGTTTCTTCACTTATAGTCGTAGTCCTCTTCATACTTCTGGTAGTTACACAACTAGGAAACAGGTCGGGGGTTATTCTTCTCAACTCTTCTGTAGGACTAATCCTCAATGGTTTGTCTGTCACTACAGGACAAGGAATAAATGGCACACCAACCAACTTCATTCCCCAACAGAACATGTATACCTTCCACAGCCAGTGAGTCCTTTACAGCAAAATCAACATTCCCTGTCCCATTTACATGACAGGTGTAAGCGGCATATAGGAGTTACTTCCTCTCCTCCTATACCCTTCAAAATAACTGAATCTCCTGTGAGACTCTTCTCCAACTGAGGGAGGTGAGAACCACGTACTACCACACTATGGTTACTCCCTGTATCACGTAATATCTTGACTGGTACCTGCATACTTCCTTCTTGAGTTGACAGCATACCCTCATAGATATATGGCTTAAAGCCTCCACACTGCTTAACCACTCACTGCTTGAGGTAACAGTTTCCACTGGTTGCTAAACATTCAGCTTGTTTAGTTTCATTCTTCTCTGGAGTCTGATTCTTTCCCCACACTGCTCTCGTAGTTTGTTTCACAACTTGACTAACTGGTTTTGACTGCTGTTGATTCCGGTAACACTCTTGACTGTAGTGTCCTACTCTTCCACACTTAGAAACAGACAACATTAGGTTTCTGTAACTGTCTTGAAAGACTGGATGAGGATTTCAATAATTAATTTGCTGAGGCTGTATTAACCTTGTGTACTTTTAGTAGTATCACTTGAAGGTTTTCCCGTTAAATTTGTTGCCTGTTATTTGGAAAAGACTTAAAACCTGGGCGTTTTGTTGACTCTGGTACTTGACATTGTAATTACGTTTAGCTACTGATTATATTGTAATCTTCACTAAGTGTAGCGGCTTTGTCAAGTTTCTTCATTCTCTCTCTCTTAAATAGGCTCTTATATGTTCAGGAATTCCCTTAAGATACTGTTCAAGAACAAGTAACTCTTCTAACTCATCAAAAGTTTTAACTTTAGCAGCCTTCTACCCAACGTTTGAAACACCTTCTCACTTTGTAAGCATAATCTAAGAAGGTTCCCTTCTCATCTTTTCTTAAATTTCTGAATCTCTCATTGTAGTACTCTGGGTCATCTGGTAAACTTGTAGCACACTGTGTTTAAGTACCTTGTAGTCTTTACACTGATCAGCTGTTAAGGCTAGATAAGCACTTCTCCCTCCCTTTACCAATCAAGACACTTTGTAGAAAACTGACCATTTATCCTCTGGCCATCCCATACCTGAAGCCACTTTCTCAAAGTGATCAAAAAAACTCATCTGGAGCTTCTTCAGTAAACTTAGGGATTAAACTTCTGTACTCTCACTACATCAAATACAGGTCTTGATTACCTTGGTTAGGGTTAGACGGTGTTACAGGTAATGTGGATCTAGCTCTTATTAATTCCATTTCACCCTTTCATGTCTTGCGATTTCTCTTTCCTCTTTTATTCTTTCTCTTTCCTCTTCTGCTGCTTTTTCTTCTTCTCTTTCTCTTCTTTCTTGTTTTTTCCCTGTCTATTCTTTCTCTTTCAGCTTGCATTCTCTCTCTTTCAGCAAGGCATTTTTAGCTTAATCAAATTCTCTTCTGCTCAATGCGTCTAAGCTCTAACTCTGCATCACTTTTCTCTTTCTTTTCTGCTTGCTTATTTATGAGATCAGCACGTGCTACATTCAAACAACTCTTGAGCCAATTCTAATCATCTTCATCAGTTATTCTACCAGAGTTTATCAATGATTCCATAGCAATACATCTTATTTGTGCCTTTACCATACTGTAGACACATAACCACCACATGCCTCTGCTAAAGCGCTCCACTGTGATCTAGACAGAGTGGTTTCAGACAAAACTTGGACGGAAGGAGCTGCTAAAAATTCCTGAACATTGAACTGAGCCATTTTCCTCTAGTTATCAATTTACAATTCAATACAATAAATGCAAAACAAAATTATATGGTCACTCTCCTAACAAAATATATCCCTAACACCACCAGTATATTCTAGAGTGAATAATGAAATCTGCTTTCCCGGGTCTCTGGGCACCATTAAATAATGTTACGAAGTGCCAAGTATCTGGTTACCTTGCATCAATTATTACCTCACAAAAAGCCAAAACCACCTGACCCCATCATAACACGTTTAAACGACTGAATACACTAAAGGCAACAGTGATCCCTTAACACTTACCAGTATTGCAGAAAATCAGACTAAGTTCATCAAATAGGTGTGAGGTAATCTTGTAAGTAATTAAATTAATCAAAAGGGCATCACTCCTTCAACAACTTTCAAACTCTAAGTATTTCCCTGATTTCAGAAGTCTAAGTACTTCCCTGGTTCTAAGTCACTTCAAGAAAATTGAAGGAAAGCAAATCAATTACCACTCTATGTTTCTACCTAACATGAATATAGTCATAATTATATATATTTATAATGGTGTGTAAGATAAAGAAAACACTTATAAAATTTTAAATACAAAATTTATTATTAAATTCAAAATTTATAAGTGAAATTTCACAATATCAGGAAAATTACTGTTACTTGAACAAAGTAAAGTTTAATTAATTCTTGAATCAAATTATGTAAAATTAAATCAAAATTAATTTATCATAAATTCAAGAAAATTAATTCAATCAAAATTCAAAAGTGTTAGGCCAATAACTGAAAATTTGAAAAATTAATTCACAAGTGCTAAACAACAATAAAATTTGAAAAGAATTCTAAGTAAATGCAAATAAATTCACAAGTGTTAAATTTAATTAAATGTGCAATGATAAAGCAATGAAAATAACTAAGTCAATTAATTGTGAATGCAAATGAAAATATAAAACAAAAAGACACACTTCAATAAGAAAATGAATAATGTGCACAAATAATGGAACAGACACAAACACAAAAAATATCAGCAATGTGTCAAACACAAACAAAAAACATTCAGCAATGTGTAAAAGTGTAAATCTTTTTCATAACACTGTAACCAACAGTTTTTAACCAAACCTTCTTAACAGACAACAGTTCCTATCAATTATTAATTAAACACACTCCCCTATCCATTATTAGTTATTCACTGTTCTAACAATTATTAGTTGCAACTAATAAAAATATAACACACTTTACCTTTTTTGGTATACCAACATTCTTTTCTTCTCTGTAAATTACACTTTCACAAAAAAAAAAACAAGGCGCCGTTACGAAATGTTTGTTCAGATTCCACAAAAGAAATTAAATAAACTAATAAATTCTAAGAAATATCAAATATACAATTCTCACAATATGAGTGACCAAAATTTACGTTACGTTAAATTTAATCTCGATGTCGAGTGAGAGAGAGGAGAGCGAGAGAGAGAGAGGTAGATCTAACTGCCTCGAGGTCTTAAGATCGAATGAATACTCTTCCTTGCGGAAATTGGGCTAGGCAGATGACAAATACGTTCTGGGTACGAAAGCTTCTCGAAAGTTTCTGAAATCTGACGCAATCTTACATAAAGAAATGAGTAACATGCACGTGGTACTCGGCAAATACATACACGTACAAGACAAGATTGCTCAACAGATACGTACCCGATTGAACGAGGGTAAACGATAATTAAGATTGACATGGTTTTTGATGACCACGTAAAAAGAGTCGAGCTCATTATCAAACGCGCTGACAGAGCAGGGACGCAAACGGATCTCGCAGACTCTAATTTCAAAGTGCTGACATAAAAGTTAAACATTTGCAGCTTTGTTTGAAAAAGACAAGGATCTCTCTCTTTACGTTAGATATATTTTCTTTTTACAAGACGTTAATGCGAAATCTGAACACACATTTTAAACATCCTATTCTAAGCTATCTAGGAATCTGAAAAAATGTTACACAATCTACATGACATTTCAAAGAGGGGAAAACATGCATTTTGAAAGTAGCAATATATAATATATACATGTGTGTGTATATAATATATATATATATATATATATATATATATATATTATATATATATAGTATAGAGAGAGAGAGAGAGAGAGAGAGGGAGAGAGAGAGAGAGAGAGAGAGAGAAGAGAGAGAGGAGGGGAGAGAGCTTTTATTAACAACATAGTGGATAATTGAATCTAGCCTTATAAAATGAATGTTCTTGCAAGAATGCGAACATCATCTGCGGAATGGATAAACTTGCTCCACTGATTTCAGAGGATATTTGTAAAAGTCAAGCTTTTAAGAAAGGCAGTTTACCTGGAAAAGGTAAAGTGACCCATCTGCATGGAAAAGGAAGATTTGTAAATGGGGCACTAACTTCACATGCAAATGAGTTTACCGCTCCTCCTTTTCCTGTATGTTTGTGTCCTGTAGCCATGGCATTATGTGATGTAAATTTCTACCTGTTTGTATTGGTTCTCTCGAAGATGTCTTGGAAACTTAAAGATAAAACC
>NC_061094.1:37900509-37904820 GCF_015104395.2 Macrobrachium nipponense
AACCCCCCCCCCCCCCCCCCCCTCCCCCCCCCCTCACAAAAAAAACAAAAAAAAGTGTTTTTCCTTATTATGGAAATAAGTATCTTAGACCTACAGCTTTTCAACACTGCCAGTTACTTTAAACGTATATAAAAAAATAAATAAATAAGTCCGTATTTACATAAATCTCGATGGTAGCGGTAACTGACTGGAATTTACTTGCTTATCAACATAAATTTAAAAAAAAAAAACATTATGTTCGCAATTTTATGTGGTTTATACAGCAATTTCCTTAATGACGGCGCAATTTGAACTTGTTACAAAACATCATCTATCCGACAAGTGTCGTTGTTTAAGATTCCTTGTTGCTTAGATTTTATATAATTTTCGATTTATTCCAGAAGAAGAGCTTTGCAAGAATTTACCTATGCTTATTTTGTTTTAAAAAAACTATTTTCGATATCGGTCAATGAAAGACTCTCCAAAACCATTATCTGTCCAAGAGTGTCGATTTAAAATTCCTTGCCGGTTACATTTGATATACTTTAGATTTAATCCAGACGAAGATCTTTGCAAGTATTAACTTACGTTTATTTTCTTAAAAACTATTTTCGGTACCCTTCCAATGGTAGATTCTTCTACGGAGGATGCCGAAAATAGTTTAACAAAATAAACTATTTCGTTAAAATATTTTCGGTCTCCTTCCAATGAAAGAATCTTCTAATTTAACATTCCATTTTCTCGAGAAACCTTCTCATTTCCAATGGTGTTATTCATGAGGCACTGGAAGGTACTGGAAAGCAAGATGGTCATCATGATATTCACTTCGTTCACTAGAGAGAAAAAAGACAAGACTCGTCGCGTCATATTTACGACCAGGTCGTAAGGGAGACGATGTTGCCACTGTTGCGACCGAAATTTACAAGTTAAAAAGAATGTAGAGTGAAATACTTAGTAGAAATATATATAGATATATATATATATATATATATATATATATATATATATATATATATATATATAGCCTATGTCAATATCGTCCACAGGAGAAAAGAGAATTAAAGATCTAGTAGCTGCGATAATTCGCCTTCCACAGGCCTCTTCAAGAGCTTTATTTTAACTAAACAGAATGAGCATTACAAGAATTCATAAACACTTTCCCACTGGGAAAAAAAATATCTAATTGTCAAAGTAAAAATTAGGTTGTTTAAATCATCAAAACAAATTGTCAAACCAGCAATTCAAACAGGTTAAAAGAGAGAACTATTCAACGATTTGGTGAATGGTCATTTAAACTTTTCTCTGAATTTGTACTGTTGGGAAACAATATGAAGGAATAAAGGGTCCAATTTATATATGCCCTGACTTATATTAAAGTTATTTTGTTTGCTAAAACATATGCAAGCTGCTTCTAACAAATTTCTTGCAATCATATCTTTTTCTTTGAATAATGTCTCTGTTTTGTTCCAAAGGATAGGACAGCCACAATTTTGTACATGTAAGTTCATAGCACTGTTTGGAGAATTTGTTCTTACACAATATCGATGCTGGGAAATTCTCTTATCGATATCTTTACCTGTTTGTCCCAGGTAGAATTTGCCACATTCACAAGGTATTTTGTAAACCACGCCTTCTTCTTGTTTGGGGCTGTTGCAAATAACTGTCTTTTCCTACTGTGTTGGAGTAAGAAAATACTACTTTAAAGTTTAATAATCTCAAAGGATAAACAATATCACTGAATGAAGGGTGGAATGGGAGAACCAAAGTACTACTCATATCGTATTCCTTTTTGGTGGTTGTTCTATAATAAGTTTGTTGAGCTAAGAATAAACAGTTCCTCTATTTCCCTGATCGAAAAGTTTTTTTGTTTTTCATGCCAATTCTCGTGATAATACTAATCTCCTCGTCTAAATATTCAGGGCTAACTAGTCTAAGTGCTCTTAAAAAGTGACATCTCAAAGCCATGTACTTTACGTTGCGTGTATGGGTCGATTTTGCATTGATCATTAGGTTATTGTTTGTAGCTTTTCTGTGAATTTTGAATTTTAGGCCATTTTCTGTCTTGGAAATAACCAACACCTCATCAGCAAGTTCAAGCATTCCAATGCTAAACTACCTTACTTATACGGAACAGTAAAGACCCACAAAGATGGTTACCCCATGCGACCATCAGCACAATAGGAAGTGTACAATACCTTCTTTCTAAGTTTCTCGTTAAATTTGTTAAAACCCACTTGTAGGAACTATATCTAACTCCCACATTTCTAATTCAGTTGAATTTGTTAATGTAGTTCAAAATGTACAAATTAACCAAAATTGTCACATGATTAGATTTTGATGTACAAAGTTTATTTACCTGTGTACCAGTTTTAGAATCTGCTTGAATTTTTAAATATGGAACTAAATAAATATGTTTTTACTATACCTGTTTCAGACATTTTGAAATTAATTAGACTTTGTGTAATAGATACATGTTTTGTTTTTAATAATAGCTATTATAAGCAGAAATTTGGAATGCAAATGGGCAACTGTTTGTCTCCTGTGTTGTCTAACATATACATGGAATTCTATGAAACTCGTATTGCCAACAGCATATTACCAGATGATGTTTATTGGGTTAGATACGTGGATGACACTTTTACTGTTTGGAATGTAAACCACAACACTGATGAATTTCTCTCTGATCTTAATTCCTTAGTACCATCAATAAAATTCACCATGAAAAAGAAGCAAATAACTCTATTAATTTTTTAGATACTAAAATAATAAGAACAGAAAATGGCCTAAAATTCAAAATTCACAGAAAAGCTACAAACAATAACCTAATGATCAATGCAAAATCGACCCATACACGCAACGTAAAGTACATGGCTTTGAGATGTCACTTTTTAAGAGCACTTAGACTAGTTAGCCCTGAATATTTAGACGAGGAGATTAGTATTATCACGAGAATTGGCATGAAAAACAACTTTTCGATCAGGGAAATAGAGGAATGTTTATTCTTAGCTCAACAAACTTATTTATAGAACAACACCCAAAAAGGAATACGATATGAGTAGTACTTTGGTTCTCCCATTCCACCCTTCATTCAGTGATATTGTTTATCCTTTGAGATTATTAAACTTTAAAGTAGTATTTTCTTACTCCAACACAGTAGGAAAGACAGTTATTTGCAACAGCCCCAAACAAGAAGAAGGCGTGGTTTACAAAATACCTTGTGAATGTGGCAAATTCTACCTGGGACAAACAGGTAAAGATATCGATAAGAGAATTTCCCAGCATCGATATTGTGTAAGAACAAATTCTCCAAACAGTGCTATGAACTTACATGTACAAAATTGTGGCTGTCCTATCCTTTGGAACAAAACAGAGACATTATTCAAAAGAAAAGATATGATTGCAAGAAATTTTTTGTTAGAAGCAGCTTGCATATGTTTTGTAGCAAACAAAATAACTTTAATATAAGTCAGGGCATATATAAATTGGACCCTTTATTCCTTCACATTGTTCCCAACAGTACAAATTCAGAGAAAAGTTTAAATGACCATTATACAAATCGTTTGAATAGTTCTCTCTTTTAACCTGTTTGAATTGCTGGTTTGACAATTTGTTTATGATTTAAACAACCTAATTTTTACTTTGACAATTATGATATTTTTTTTTTCCCAGTGGGAAAGTGTTTATGAATTCTTGTAATGCTCATTCTGTTTAGTTAAAATAAAGCTCTTGAAGAGGCCTGTGGAAGGCGAAATTATCGAGCTACTAGAGTCTTTAATTCTCTTTTCTCCTGTGGACGATATTGACATAATCTCATCTTCGTGTTATGAAGATTATATATAAATATATAGCCTATATATATATATATATATATTATATATATATATATATATATATATATATATATATATATATATATAATATGGGAATGGTTGTAAAGAGAAATGACGGCCATAGTAGTGGCGGAAGTACCGTTATAAAAACATGATTAATGATGTAAGATGCGAATGAAGCAAAGGGGCATGGCACATGCATATGTAATTTAACTAAAATGGAAATAAGTAATAAGTACCGAACAAGAAATAAAAAAGATGTCAAATATTGAGATAAGCATTTGACTGTAAAGAGATGGATAAATCGAGAGAGAGAGAGAGAGAGAGAGAAAGAGAGAGAGAGAGAGAGAGAGAGAGAGAGATGGCACGATCCCAATAGGCTTGAATAAAATTACATCGCCGGACCTCCCCGTATCTAATTATGATAAAGGACTGATCCCATATGTCTCTTTTTTTTTGCGCTTTCTTCCTTTCATCTATTACTCGCAAATATGACCCACGA
>NC_061094.1:37905320-37912820 GCF_015104395.2 Macrobrachium nipponense
TATGACCCACGACAGCAGAAAGACCAACAAAGATATAATTCGCTGATAAGGTCAACAGAGGTACATGAACGGGCCAAGATCGTTCCTTCCTCGGCCAGGATCGAACTAGAGAAGTCATGTTAACGTGGTATCACGAGAGAGAGAGATGAGCGTTTTTAAAAAAAGATTTAAAACATTATCAGATGTGTGAAATATTCATGGGTATGTGAATGTTTTGAGAGAGAGAGAGAGAGAGAGAGAGAGAGAGAGAGAGAGAGAGAATTTATATTTTAAAAAATATCGAGATTTTGGTGAAATATTTCATTGTTATATTGAAATGTTTTGAGAGAGGGGGGGGGGGAGGCAGGGGAGGGAAGAAGAGAGAGAGAGGAGAGACTGAAGAGAGAGAAGAGAGAGAATTTTATTTTTCACAAAAAAATATCAGATTTTGTGAAATATTCATGGTATGTGGATGTTTTGAATTTTCATTCAGCTAAGAGAGAGAGAGAGAGAGAGAGAGAGAGAGAGAGAGAGAGAGAGAGAGAGAGAGAGAGAGAGAGTTTTCTATTAAAACATTATCAAATTGTGTGAAATATTTATGGGTGTGTGACTGTTTTGAATTTTCACTCAGCTAAGAGAAAGAGAGAGAGAGAGAGAGAGAGAGAGAGAGAGAGAGAGAGAGAGAGAGCATTCAAAATGTTTATGGAAGACAACTAAAGCACTAAACAAAACTGCTCTTAGTTTCAGGTTATCATCAAGACCACAAAACAAAAGACGTCCTCTTGGCAAAACGAAAGAACAACTTATTGTTTAGAAAGCGAAAGTAAACTTTATTGAGACAATTACCTCGACTCTAAACAATTAGCTTTTTTCTATTGTGTTAGTCATGCACGTGGGTCATGTCAGCTAGTTTTAAAAATACAGATGATCACATTTGACTGTGATGTGAGCGTAATATCATATATCCTAAGTATATATACGTAACTATTTTTGTGAGTGAAGGATTCCATCTGAGAGCTGAGATATATTTCTATGTATATATATATATATATATATATATATATATATATATATATATATATGTATATATATATATATATATATATATATATGAATTTTATATACACAGGGTAATAATATACGAGTATGAATGCCCATTGATAAACACTCTCAAAGAAATGTTTAATTACTTGATCACGAAACAGTAAAATAACCAGTGTTTAATTCAAATACGTTAAACCGGTACTGTGTTTTTCTGTGAGAGAGAGAGAGAGAGAGAGAGAGAGAGAGAGAGAGAGAGAGAGAGAGAGAGAGAGAGAGAAGATATTTTCCATCAACATTTTAAAATAACCAGTGTTTAATTCAAATACGTTAAACCGATACTGTGTGTTTCTGTGAGAGAGAGAGAGAGAAGATATTTTCTATCAACATTTTAACCAGACGAATTTGTATATGGACTAACAATAAAAAGAACTTCCTGACGAAGTCTAGGGTGCAGTAGGCAGGGAAGCACCGCCACAGGGAAGTAGTACATGGGTGGTAAGTGGGCGGCAGTAAATGTGCAGAGGGTTGGGATAACGTGAGAGGGCGATGGGCGATAGCCTTATAGAATATGCAATGAGGATTCCGTCTCGTCCTTAAAATAATAAGTGGGGAAAAAAAATCTTACTTGTCTGTGCTGAGTGAATAAGACGAGTTTCTCTCTCTCTCTCTCTTACTAAGTAGAAAAAAAATTCTGCACTGAGTGAATGAATCTATCTCTCTCTCTCTCTCTCTCTCTCGTCTCCTCTCTCTCTCTCTAAGTGAAAAAAATCACACTTGCCTGTGTTGAGTTAATAAGTATGCGAAAAGTTATTTATCTCTCTCTCTCTCTCTCTCTCTCTCTTCTCTCTCTCTCTCTCTCTCTCTCTTAATAGGTGAAAAAATCACACTTGTCTATGCTGAGCGAAAAGGTAAACGAAATTCTCTCTCTCTCTCTCTCTCTCTCTCTCTCTCTCTCTCTCTCTCTCTCTCTCTCTCTCTCTCTCTCTCTCTCTCCAAACATCCTTGCGTACGTATATAAAATTCTTTGTACATACATACGACTCCAAAAAAATTCATAGTCAATGCTAATAATGAGTTCGACGAATATATCAACTCTATTCACCGAATCGAGTTAAAAAGAGCGAACGAAAATACACACCAATACCGAGGAATCTAACTGCGATGCACTTCTCGTAAACTAGCCATAAAAGAGAGAGAGAGAGAGAGAGAGAGAGAGAGAGAGAGAGAGAGAGAGAGAAAACCCACAAGGCGAAGAACGGAGGATAGAGCTTATTGAGTCAATGGATCGTCTCTAAGGCTAAGGTGAGTTGGTGTACGAAGTATTCACCTCACGGGAATTCATTCATGGGTAGGATACACCCCCGAAACAAAGGTCACCTTATGCAGCGGCTACTGTATAATAAGGTGTTGTATGAGGCCGAGGGAAAGCAATGAAATGGGTACTGTTTTTCCGTGTGTGTGCAAGGGAAGAGAGCTCTCATCCCCACGCATGCGCGAAGAATCGTTCATTAACCCTTTCACAAAATAGCCATTGTGCCAAGTTATTATTAATAATTCGATGCACTTCACATTCCCGTGCAGGAAGTGGTCGAGGAGAGAGAGAGAGAGAGAGAGAGAGAGAGAGAGAGAGAGAGAGAGAAGCAACTTTGGTCAAAATATATCCTAATATATCTTTTCTGAGAGAGAAGAGAAGATAGATGTCGAGAGAGAAGAGAGAGAAGAGAGAGAGAGAGAGGAGAGAGATGAGAGAGAGAGAGAGAGAGAGAAGGGCACTTGTAATATATCCTAATATATTTTCTGAGAGAGAGAGAGAGAGAGAGAGAGAGAGAGAGATCTTGAAGTGATAAGCAATTCTGGAAGAAATATATCCCTATAGTATACCTTCTAAGAGAGAGAGAGAAGAGAGAGAGAGAGAGAGAGAGAGAGAGAGAGAAAAAGCAACTTTGGTAAAAATATATCCTAATATATCTTTTCTGAGAGAGAGAGAGAGAGAGAGAGAGAGAGAGAGAGAGAGAGAGAGAGAGAGAGAGCAACTTGGTTATATCCTAATATATCTTTTCTGAGAGAGAGAGAGAGAGAGAGAGAGAGAGAGAGAGAGAAGAGAGAGATCTTGAAGTGATAAGCAACTCTGGATGAAATATATCCCAAAAGTATATCTTATGAGAGAGAGAGAGAGAGAGAGAGAGAGAGAGAGAGAGAGAGAGAGGAGAGCGCTGGAGTGATTCATATCATTGGAAGGAAATATATTCTCTCATATATATTTTACCCAACACCCAGTTACCATCATAATAAGAAAAAGAAAAAAAAGTCACCCACTAATGGTAATTACCGAAACCTCGGCTGCATACTAATCGGAAGACTTTAGCAAGAGGTATAAACGAGATAAAGATATGAGGAAAGAAAATACAACCTTCCGCGCACTAACGAGATGTAATTAAGGTGCGAATATCAGACTTATTAGTTGCTGTCGAAGTATTGGCAGGCACTGATGTATCGCTTGGACTTTCACTTCCTGCTATCTACCGGAGAGCGGTGCGTGAGTTTGTGCGTTCATTAATTTTTTTTTTTAAACGGCAAAGTCTAGAAGTATGTCTAGGCAGCGAGTCCATTAGAGTTGGGTGGACGAGCGGAGGGGCGGGAGGGGAAGGGTGCTCCCAGAGGCAAGAAGAGGGGGTGGGGGGTGGGAAGGCACTCCCGGTTGGCTCTGTGCCAGGGGAGAGATATATAGTATGCCTTGCACTCGGCCAGACGCGAGGTCTTTGCTTCTTTGTCTCTGCAGGTGCAATGCTATGCAACGCCGACAGGACACACTTTTCATCCGGGGACCTTGCACAGCTTCGCCTAGGCTTATCTCCCGTGTTTATCGGCGTCATATTTTTGTTTACATCTACGTGTCTCCCCTTATTAGCATAGAGGTGTGGTTCTCGTTGTTTACTCGGATAACGCGTCGAGTGTCTTCCTCGCGACAGAAGCTATGTCTCTATACTCCATAGCTTTGAACAAAGTCGCTTGTCATTCGGTTTTATGAAAAAAAAAAGAAAAAAAGAACAAGGTCTAGACCTTGGTTTTGAACTCTGTCAAGACTAGAGCAACTCGTAGGGTCAACTCCCCTGCATAGAATCAAAATGTTGACCTTGTTCAATTTTTTTCAGTTGTCCATAACAAAAAGGTATTAGGCTACTAATCCATTTATGAACGGATCACCTATTGATAATATTACCATTCAAACAACTGATTATTACCGCAAATTTACTTTTTTTTTGTAAAGACATCCATACACTTACATACCGAAATGCAGTACACTTTTTGAATAAACTTTATTTATGATTAAAATCATAGGGAAAACTACCAGTGAAAAACACAAAAGTTTGACTATTCGAAAAAAAAATATACAAACAGCCTACGCACACGCAGATCCTGGTACTATAAAAAATGCAGGTAAAAAAATTTGAGCTCCTAAAATATCCCCGAGAGAGAGAGAGAGAGAGAGAGAGAGAGAGAGAGAGAGAGAGAGAGAGAGAGAGAGGTTCTCTCTCCCTTCTGTCAAGTGGCAGGTTACATGCTTTAAGTCTCGTGCATTATCATATTCCCGGTTCAAATCACCTCTCCTTCTAGGCTTTAAAATCCGCCATATATGACGTACGATATGAGTGATCACTAGGTTTTCCGGCGGATAAGAAAGACGTCTTGTTCTTTGTTATTCAAATGTTCTCTCTCAGAGCGTTTGGACAGTAATTTATCTGTGGGTTCGTCAACAGAATAGCAAGTCTCTCTCGTTTTGTCTGCCTGCTAGTGTCTGTCTGTCTGTCTCCCTTCCAAAATCGTGAATAATGGTAGTCTCTCTCTCTCTCTCTCTCTCTCTCTCTCTCTCTCTCTCCGGAATAAAATACTGGATAAAGGCAAGGTGTTTCTACTAAATTAATTTTGATTTATGAACGTGGTACTATACAGCAAGGCTTTTAAAAACTTCAATAGAGCCGCCATTGATTAAGCCTTTCAGAAATTTCTCTTTCAGCTCCCCCCCCCCAAAAAAAAAACACCCTAATAAAACCAAAATTAGGTTTTGCATTTTCTTCAAAATGGCACTTTTGCTCTCTTATAAGAGCAACAGAGACGAAGAATGAGGAAATCCCCATTTACAAAAACTGCAAACGCTGAAATAAAACAAAAAATCAATATAAAAGGTCTAAATAACTACATTGACTCTTGCAGGTCGCCTTCCGTGCTGATCAAATGATAGCTTCAAATATTTAATGATAAATAGAGAATAGTGAAGATACTGTCTAAAATTTATCAATATAATTAACCGAGTACTTTTCGACGTAGTACTCGAAATGGTCAACTTGACAATGATCTTCAGCGACGCTAGACCTGAAATGGCTTTTATGTCGACATCAATTCTGTAGGGAACCACAAACAACATTAGGAACAATCTGGCTTTCGAGTTTTCTTAAATGAGATACCTGCTTAAAGATTATTTCTTTTAATTTTTAAATAAAATTTTTTTTTTTTTTGGCAAAAAAAAAAAAAAAAAAAAAAAAAAAAAAAAAAAATGATGATGATGAAGAAAGCGATGCGACTAAAGAGAAAAGAGAATAAATACCAAATATTCTAACCCTACATTTGAAAAATATTATAGCGTAAAATTATAAAACAAACAAATAAGAATATGAGATGATTTCTGCTGTAGCACCATTCTACCAATTAGAAGTGTGAACGTAGCAATGATTGTTGTCTTGTCCTTTCTCGGGAACGACCACCTGCTAGGTCAGGAATGGCTTTCACATTTAAAAATTATATATATATATACATATATATAGTATATATATATAATAAGATAATATATATAATTTTTCAAATATTAAAACCCTTTCCATATTCCTTTTATATATATATATATATATATATATATATATATATATATATATATATATATATATATATAGAGAGAGAGAGAGAGAGAGAGAGAGATAGAGAGAGAGAAGAAAAAAAGAAACAGAAAAAAGGAAAAAAATATATATAGTCCTGCCTCCTTCCATACCGCCGATGAGCTAACCGCTCACCTTCCTCATAAAAGAGATTCCCTCAATCGCGACTACCGGCGCAAAAAGGTATTGTCACGACCAAAGATTTCGTCGGTGCTAAATCTCCCAAGCAGACACCTGGCGTTTCTCTAGACTTCAAATGAGGATGACAGACTAAGCATGACTACTCAAAAGGGGGCCACTAATCAGCAGTCTAGAAAAACAACAAGATTTCGCCAAAAGATGAGCGCTTGGTATGACCCACATGGGACATGGCGCCTGCGTCTTGCCTGCCAGATGATGACGCCACTCCCTTCAGATAGGGTTTGCTCATTGATTTTACGACTCTTTTTAAATATTATTAAGAATAAAATGCGGAAATGACAAAACTGTTCACCAACTTCACTCATAGTGGTGGAATAATGAATGATAACATATCCTTCAAAATAAATAGCTTAGTGAACATTGTGCATCTGTGAAAAAAATCTCCAACCTTTGCATTCAGAAAGTTAAAATTTAGCATAATATAATTAGTTACATTTACCTTAGGAATTCCATTTTGACGTCACACCTGACTTTGTTTCCAAAATAAAACAATGCTACATATCAGCCTCGGAGGTCGAAAACTTACAAGCACACAAACAAACATACACAACATGGAGGCATGTAGTAAGTAGATGCACCGACAGGAACAGAGATATTAATTCTCTCTTCGTAATAGCAAACTAATTTCTTGCTATCATCTGCGCTTTCGTTGCACGTTGTTTGATCTCATCCATGCCCGATTCATCTATGGGTAACAGCAGTACAGAAAAATGCAAACCATATTACAGAAAATTTAAATGTTATACTACCAAGACTACAAATATTTCTACAAATGCTAAAAATTGTGTGATAAAAATACAAAACTATATAGCAAATTGTATTACTATGTAAAAGATATAATTTAGGATTTTTATTACATAACTGTTTTTCACTAGATTGGGAATTTCTTTCCAGTGCTAAAAATGTAAAAAAAAAAAATAAGGCTCCAATTAAAAACAACAGCTCTACCTCATGGTACCCAAAATAGACAAGGTGGGAAGTTGCCCAAAAAAAGCCATCAAGAGGTTTTTCTAAATTCTGTAAGCAACAGAGGAACGAAAACGACATGAATGGGGATGAGCAGCCGGTGTTTTCAACACCAGTTTTGAATCAGTTAGGTGTCTAGCAAGGCGCCTGACTCCAATTAGAGGTTAGTAAACAACTGAGTGCGGGCATATGGCTCCAGTCAGAGTCGACGCAGTATAGTTTGCCTCTCTCTCTCTTCTCTCTCTCTCTCTCTCTCTCTCTCTCTCTCTGTCAATTGTAAACCTATTAATCTGGTCAGTCCAACACTACATCTCTCTCTCTCTCTCTCTCTCTCTCTCTCTCTCTCTAAATAGTAAAATTATTAATCTGGTCAGTCCAAACT
>NC_061094.1:37917820-37920320 GCF_015104395.2 Macrobrachium nipponense
GCCCGAGAATCGAACTCGGGGCCACCGAGGTGGCAGGCCATGACGTTACTGATCACGCCACTGAGCCGCCGAGAAGGTACGACTATTCTCTCTACATTCTGTAGTCTATAAGATAAGATGACTCTTCTCGCCAGTCATTAAGATATGCGAAGGAATCCGACCTTAGCGTAAATCAAAATGAGGCAAAAGATAAGCATCCTCATACTGCACCAGCAAACACACAAATTCATACAATCACAAAGCGAGTAAACACTGACGCACAGATATTTAAGTATCGGGGGATCATGGTGGCAGCTCTGTTCATCAGTATTCATCGCCGTTTGCCCCCAACTATAAGGTGATGGTCCCGATGAATTTACATACAACCCTCCCCCCCCAAAACCCCTTTCGCCCATTATTCCATAGGGCTCCTATCGAGTGTCCTAACTTCCATCAACTTACACATAAACCTTCCCTAATATAAGTTCCGCGGCAGTTTCCCAGTCCCGCGTCCTCACCGAGCATATTGCTTCTTCTTCCCCTTCTTCTTCTCCTACGAATAGAGGAAGCCTGTCGGGCGTTGATGTCACGTCACAAAACCGCGCTATCTAGCCAGCTAAGCAACAAACAAGCAAATGACACTCGTCTATTCTCGCAGTGTTCCTCAAGGTCGCCGTCGTTCGACGATCCCCCCCCAACCCCTAACCCCGCCTCCATCACTCAATCCCTACCCTACCCTAATGCCCACCACCTAGTTCCTTCAGATGATATTGAAAGGTTTTTGTCTGTTTCCGATTCATTAGTAAAATATGACTCGTTTTATTCAATTTTCCGACTCGGTAATCTAACGGCAGTTTCCTTTCTCTTTTGCGTTATTCAGATACAAATCTCTCTCTCTCTCTCTCTCTCTCATGATCCATCTATTCAGAGGCTTCGAACGTAAACATCCGTCAAACAGACGATCCAGTTACAGGCAAAGACGAACCAACAACAACAACACCAGGTTCCAATAATACTACAACCGGCTGCCATCCTCATCCGCAGCAGCAACAACAACCGTCAGCGCACATAACGCCGCAGAACACAAGAGCTCCATTCTCTCTCGTAATGCAAACACTCGTCATCCTCCTAAAACCTCCCTTTTCGCCCTTTTTGTTCCTCTTATCCAAGGATCCTGCCTGACTTGAGGTCAGAGACTTCTAAAAAGTCCTTCAAGATGACTCGGAGGAATCCCGCTGCTGCTGCTGCTGCTGCTGCGTTCCGAGAGCAACAGCAGGTAGCAGGAACAGCAGGTAACAGCAGCACACCTGGCAGTCAGCGGATCTGAGTGAAGGGCGAATGTAAATCTCACAGCCTGTGATTCAGCAGTTTGATGAGTTTGATGGAATGGAATGAGATTTATTAGAGTTTAGGCCAAAGGCCAGACACTGAGACCTATGAGGTCATTCAGCGCTGGAAAGGATATTGGCAGTGAAAAGGTTTGAAAGGCGTAACAAGAGGAAAACCTCGCAGTTGCACTGTGAAATGATTGTAAGGAGAAGTTGGATGATAAGATGGATGAAAGACAATATGAACGGAGGTACAGTAAAGAAATGAAATGGGTTGCAGCTAGGGGCCGAATGGACGTTGCAAAGAACCTTTAGTAATGCCTACAGTGCACCCAATGAGGTACACTGACGGCACTATACCCCCTAAAGGGTAAAGCAGTTTGATATTCCTACCAGCTCATTATTCCTATTAGGGAGATCTGCAAAGCTGCAACGACACCATTCTGCAATAAGTCGCAATTCAATAGCAGTATTGGTACCACTATAACATGCAACGTATCAGTAAGGAAATGGTACACCACTATACCATTCACTTTACCAGTAATGGAATGGTTCCACCATTCAACGTTCCAGTGTTGGACAAAAATGAAAACAGACCACATCAAAAAGAAAAAAAAAAAAAAAAAAAAAAAGCAAGGTCATGATATTATGCCCAATCATCTGGGCAACAAACGGACTTGCAAAGTCTCATTACTCCTGCGCAGGTAATCATTGATTTCATCTGGCCTCCTTGGCGAGGCCTTGAACCTACGCATCCCATATGAATGAACACACACCATAGATTAACTTCTGTTAAACCAGGAAACAAAAGCCTTGTATTCCTTTCTTTCACTGACAAGTTGTTGGAATAGAATAGAATATAAAATTTAGGCCAAAAGGCCAACCGCTGGAACTTATGAGGGCATACAGCGCTGAAACGGATACTGCCCTCGTGTACGAGGCAGCCCTTCAACGGCGTGGAGCAAAACCGCGAACACGCGGTGTAATTAATTTTTATTTATGTATAATATGTGTAAATAATAACTTGTTTTCAACTTATGATACCTGATTTCTTTTATTAAAATTTTTATTTATTTCTTTTACCATAGTCTTTTGTAAATACTTGAAACTAGGTCTTTCAACTATACTACATTTCCGTCCTCAAGACGTCACGAAACGAAGACAGGTTCATATCTTACGGGCTGCTCTAGGAG
>NC_061094.1:37922820-37957820 GCF_015104395.2 Macrobrachium nipponense
ACTCTGGGTTTATAGCTTGTCTTTGGGTTGGAACACCACTCGAATCATCAGTTTATACTTCTCGATGCTCATAAACCACTCGACCATGAAGGTTTCATCCTTTAATTACTAAATTTTCAAGGAGATGCTTATTTTGCAGCTTTAAAATGTCTGGAGCTGAACGTTACTTCACAAAACTTGCTCGATGTTTCCTATAACCCAATCCCTTTCAACTTTTATATTAAACTGTACGAAAGTACCTATATAGCACCATACATGGACAGCATTCAGCCTTCATTAGTGCCCATTTTACCGCTCAAATATAATTACCGGTCTATTCATGTAGCAGTCATGTTCAGCAGTATTTGCTCAAAGGGACGATAATTCAACAACTTTAAAGGCTACAGCTTATAAGACTAAATGAGGTAAATCTAATATCACGTTGAACACTTGCCGTACACCCTCTCTCTCTCTCTCTCTCTCTCTCTCTCTCTCTCTCTCTCTCATGCTTCTTCATAATTTACCGACTTTCATCATCACCCATCCTTTTTCTCCTACATCATTTCCATCATTATTTACCCCTCTTTCCATTATGAACACAGCAATCATCAGCGCTGTATGACAAGAGGGCAAAAAGAAAAAATGAAAATAATGCTAAATCCATCACAGAGCAATGTCTGCATTATCCCAAAAACCTTTTCCTACGAAAAAGAGAAAACCACTCTCTCTCTCTCTCTCTCTCTCTCTCTCTCTCTCTCTCTCTCTCTCTCTCTCTCTCTCTATATATATATATATATATATATATATATATATATATATATATATATATATATATATATATATATGTGTGTGTGTATGTATATTGCGTGTCTGCATGTGTGATTGAACGTTAAGGTATCTACAGTAGTCATAATCTTGGTGATTAAGACTAATGAATAACAATTTCCTGTACCTACTCTATTTATACAATGTAAAAACGAAAATATCTATTTAATTTCATTTGCAATTACGCATATATGTAAGACCTAAAAGTTTTTTATTATGAACTATTTCTTTCGTTTACCGTTTATTCACAGTCTACGAATTGTTACCTAAAATTGGATGGGAGTAATATGTCGGCAGCCAGAGAATTCAGTGGACATACGAGTGCCAATGGAGGATTTACCATTTTTTTTTTTTTTTTTGACAGGGATAAAGATATTTCGAATACAATTTCACTCTGGTCATTCACTTGTTTTTAAAAGGGGATTTTCCAATCCGTTACATAAATTTGATGGATTAAATAAAAAAAATAACTCGAGAGCGATTTTTCTTTTCTCTTTCCTAAAATGTAGGTCACTTCTAGGCCTATCTTACAAAAGTGCAAAGAACGATCGATATTCTTTCATATCCAATATTTCTTTCCAACAATGTATATTAGCTGAAAATGTATATATAACTGTTCGTCTCACTACAGAAATGGCTGTGGCAATACAATATTTATATTTAATGAAATATTCACAACCATGAAAGGCACGCCCTATTGTTACAAACTTTCCTATTTTATTCTTTTCCCGCCAGATGAGAGAGAGAGAGAGAGAGAGAGAGAGAGAGAGAGAGAGAGAGAGAGGAGGAGAGAGAGAGAGAGAGAGAGAGAGAGAGAGAGAGAGAGAGATAGCCAACCTTGCACGTTTCAGCGCAGCTATCTCTCCTACCAAGCGTGACTATCGCCTCCCTTCCCGTCCTGGCGATACAGACACCAGCGGCCAAGTATAGTGATTAGCCTTCTGTAGGCAATGAATCCAAAAGGTTAATGAGCATAAATGCTACTGCCGGGTGAAATTCATCTTCCAGGTTTATGCTCTGGCAATCTGCGCTTCCTCATTACATCATCATCATATCACATATCCATATCGAACTGTATACAGAGTAAGAAACGAAATAACCGATTCATTTGTAATTCTTCTCTCTGGTATATGTTATTCCTACTTACCAATTAATATCAGGGGTGCACTAAGTCCCCGCCTAGGGTCTATTTTGCACCTCTATATTCCACTAGCCTTATATCCGAAGGCTCTTTTCTGTATTAAGGCATAGATGATCACTTTATATCACTTTATAACGTAATATCACTTTATAACGTCTGAATACTTTAACGTTTACTGTGAAATATGGTAAATTGAGTCTAGTACGCAGAAGGCTGGCTATTCGTATAGCGAGTGTATCTGGGCGAGTTTTGCTTACGTTCCTGCTTTGGTTTGTTTGCGTACGTGCTCACAACCCTGTATCTCTTGACATCCTAATGCACGGATAAATTATATGGTGCAGCTCATAATTCACCGGAGTTGGACAGCAAAAGCTAACCTCAGACGGAGGGTTGAGGAGGTGGGCGAAGGTGTTGTGGTAAGGTGAGGTTGAGGAAGGGGTTGGAGGCTGATTAATGGATAGGATTGATGCCCATAATGGATGAGGGGAATGGTGGAAAGCCCGATGAGACAAAGATAGCAGGAGAGAGAGAGAGAGAGAGAGAGAGAGAGAGAGAGAGAGAGATAGGAGACGTCTCGATAAGGCCAATGGCTGCTAACTAGACAGTGGGGGGTTTCTACACACGCGCGTGCTGACTGGTCCTTAGGCTGTTTATATGCAAATATGCAGACATGCATAAAAAAACAGGTAAATATAATCATTCAAAAAAGGGCTATCATAAGAAGACATGACTTTTGTGTAGGACCACATTCAGTTTAACAAAAGACGATAGGGCTGCGAGCTCTATCCCCGACTTACGTATAGCAGATCTACCGCGAGGGACGGGTGTTGGTCAGATCTGAAAACGTATCGCTCTAAAGGAAAAGTTAATGGTAAATGTGAAAATATACGATGGATAAATGAAATGGAAATATTCTAAAAGTATGAAGTGGATGATCAACACAGGCAACTTGTAATGCTTATTGTTTGTTTGTTTGTTTGTTTGTATGGTGTTTTTACGTTGCATGGAACCAGCGGTTATTCAGCAATGGGACCAACAGCTTTACGTGGCTTCCGAACCACGTCGAGAGTGAACTTCTATCACCAGAAATACACATCTCTCACTCCTAAATGGAATGGCCGAGAATCGAACTCGTGACCGCCAAGGTGGGACGCCAACACCGTACCAACCACGCCACTGTAATGCTTATGGTTTTAAGCCATTCTTTAGTTATACGATCAAGAAATGTGGCAAAAGCGTTGGCACAGCTCCAATCATCCACCTCAGGTCAAAGTTTGGGTATTTAATGAGACAATTCTGTGAAAACGATCATAAGGATCATCAGCTAAACATTAAGGTTTAGTAACATTGGATGATCATGAATCTGAAAACTTGCCCACGTCCCTCCAAGCACTAGATCTGACGTTGCATAACTTCAGTGCAGCAAAGATCAAAAATGCTTTTGCAATAATGAACCTAACAAAGAAAAAAATCAATTTATATATGTATATGTATAATCTGCTCATCATTTATTTTGGTAACAGCAGAAAATAAAAGATATCTATTTTAGAAATCATTTAAGCATCAACATTAGAAAATCAATGTAATGAAGAAAAATTGAAGACATTTTTTTCATTCTAAAACACATGAAAAATGGCTTATTATTATTTATATAAATTACGTTTCTCATGTTAGGCAGAAGATACTTTGTTTAATTTATAATATAGCAAACCCTACGACGATAGTATTGTCAGCTAAATATTACAAATAAATTAACATTAGAGAAACATCCTTATCATTATTACTGTCATATACACGTTCAGAGATAAAGACGATTATCATAAAGGATAAATATAATAAATATCTTTTTATCATCTGCAGTTGCCCAAAGAATGTATAAACAAGGTATGTATGTACGTACGTAGGTATCTATGTATGTATGTATTTATGTATGTATGTATGTGTGTGTGTATGTAGTGATGTATGTGTATGTAGTGTATATGTATGTACATATATATATATATATATATTATATATATATATATATATATATATATATATAATATATATACATACATACATACATACATACATACATACATATATATATATATATATATATATTTATATATATATATATATATATTATATAAAGCAGATAAATAACCAAATTCTCGTGTTTCATAACAACTGCTAAGACCTCACTTCAGTAATAATGAAGGAATAGAAGGTAGAGAATTGTGTCAAGTACCATAAATGACAAAACACTGAAGTTATGGCCCCTACAGCAGTCAAGTCCTCGCCAAGACTCAAACAATAAGGAGCATAAAAGTAGCATGAATAAGGAATAATGGTCCATTATGATACACTCTGATATGCTGCAACAATACAAAACATCATAAAATGCTAAGGTTGTTTGGAAACAGTTATTGTGTGCTTGCGTACAGAAGTCGTAAAACTTTTGTTGCTACGTCAATCATTCCTCTAATTTTAATGAAAGTCAGCGATAAACTTGTCAGAATGAACTAAAAGAGATAGAAAAGTATTTGTCGAAATGTGGCTATTGTACTTTTTCATGTTTTTAAATTAATTTTCTGTTGGACAATAGTACCTAGTTCTCTATACTCAAATCTACATCTACATTCCTTAGCTTACGCCATAACATACAAAAAGAAAACCTGACAAAATCCTTTATAGAAACTGGAGTCTAAAATCTAAGCCTTGGGAGAAGCGCTGGGACCTATGAGGCCATTCAGCGCTGAAAGGGAAATTGACATTAATGAAGATTTTAACGGTGTAACAGGAGAAGAGCCTGGCAGTTGCACTGTGAAATAAGTTTTGGGAAAGAGTAGAAAGTGAAATTGAAGGAAGAGAACATGAACGGAGGTACAGAAAAAAAGAATAAGAGAGATTGCAGCAAGGGCCCGAAGGAACGCTGCAAAGAACTTAAGTAATGCCTACAGTGCACCGCATGGGGTACACTGACGGCACTACCCCTCCAAGGGATGCAATTTCCTATAGAGTAACTCGGTTTGGAATGCCAACAACAGGAATTAAAAATCTACGATATCAATAACGCATTTTCGTCACCTAACCAACTGTATTCCATCTGCAAACTACGCAGATGTTCATCTCTATATTTCGTTCTTTTTGCGTCTTTCATTGCGCAGTTCAATGCATGTCACCTGGCAGTGCAAAAAAAAAAAAAAAAAAAAAAAAAAGTTTCTTCTGCATACCCTTCTATCTGGCCGAAAATCGATCATTATCACTTAGACTTGAAACGAGTCAACGGATCACCTTTCTTCTAACAATTCAACTTAATCTTTCTGATCAATCTTTCAGAGCACTTCAAGAACCTAACGGAATATGAAGTTACTTATCTTAGGTCTTAACCTTTCAAGTAGTTTTTGACTTGCAATTCACACTACAAACATACATCGCTCACAATATAAAATAAATAAAAAATAAAAATACAAACACTGACAACGAAGTATAACTGCAAAAATATTGTGGCGAAAAAAATATAAAACTGTAAATCAATCAGCACTGATGCAGACAATAATGATAATATGGGACACCAGAGTTGAAGAGAAAGAAAGGGAGAAAATCGATAAGTATCAAGACCTTAAAACAGAAATAAGAGGGATATGGGATATGCCAGTGGAAATTGTACCTATAATCATATGAACATTAGGCACGATTCCAACATCCCTGAAAAGTAATCTGAAAAAACTAGAGGCTGAAGTAGCTCCAGGACTGATACAAAAGAGTGTGCTCCTGGAAACAGCGCACATAGTAGGAAAAGTGATGGATTTCTAAAGAGGCAGGATGCAACCCGGAACCCTACACTATAAATACCACCCAGTCGAATTGGAAGACTGTGATAAACCCCAAATCCCCATATATAAATCAAAAATATAATAATAATAATAATAATAATAATAATAATAATAATAATAATAATAATAATAATAATAATATAGTTTAGTTCCGCTCAGAGTTACATACAGGGATAGACAACGTAGAAACAGTTCAATAAACAAAAATTTAGTTACACGAGATCAGGAATAGAAAATGCAGAAACAGTACACTACACAAGTTAGATACACGAGAAAAGATAAAAAGATTACAATAAAACCAAGAAGGGAAATGATCACGAAGTATATAATAAAGAAATTCTGAATTTATAAGACCGGATTGTGAAATATAGCCTGTCAACATTCATCCTTTGCTTTGCACGCTGATAGGAAACAAGAAATCGTTGCAGAAGCCAGGCAAAGATGACACATTCTCAAAGGACCTGGATAGCAGGAAAAAGGAAATAACTGGTGCAAATATGTTTCACTACATTCGAAATTCCTCCTTCATTTATATCGGCAAAATATGTCTCATAAACGCCAACTCGCGCAGCTTTAATCGCAATAACGAAATTTATTAAAGGTTTATAAAGATTTCCCCGATGAACGACTTTGGGTTATGTCTGAATATTTCTTCGATTCATTTTTGCATGTATTTGTTTCACTGTTTTAGTTATGAAATACATTTACAACAAATTCTTTTTGTGATTCTATAACTTCTCTGCGAATAACTTCACTGCTTATCCATAAACTTCTTAGGTGTTTATTTCTATGTTTATCCAAGTATATCTGAAGAAATGGCAAATGAAATGCTCAGGAAAACGCGCTTGCTTAAACGCAAGTAATTTATAATTATGAACGTCTAAGGACATTTTCTTTCAATGATTTTAATACATTAAAATATTACACAAGACATTTCTTCAGTTAAATGAAACATGATTCTTTAATCAACACTAAACGTGTCAATTTTAAAAATTTCAAAGGGAGAGACATTAAAAAAAAGTATTAAGTCCTGAATCGTCTTCTTCCACACTTATTGTGCAGAATAATAATAATAATAATAATAATAATAATAATAATAATAATAATAATAATAATAATAATAATACATTATTTTGCAAAGAACAGTTCTGTTGAATGTAATAACAGGGTAAAACAAACCTCAATTAACTTCTGGAGCCGTCTTGGTTCACTTCGAGTCCAGCGAGCAAATATGATAAAAAAAAAAAAAAAAAAAAAAAAAAAAGTCACAAATTACACAGCGATCTCCCACTCTGTCATAATCCTCAAAACCTCTTGACCTTCAGACTGCCAACCTCGTCCATATAAGTTCCACCAGAAGAAACAGTTGCATCTTTCATCAAAGAATATATTACAAAATTTAGGCCAAAGGCCAATTGCTGGGACTTATGATGTCATACATCGCTGAAACGGAAACTGACAGTAAGATGGTTTGAAAGGTGTAACAGGAGGAACACCTCGCAGTTACACTATCAAACATAAATGTAAGAAGAGGGTGGAAAGTAAGATGGAAGGAAGAATATGGACGGAGGTACACTAAAAAGAATGAAAGGGGTTGCAGCGAGGAACCAATAAACGTTTCAAAAGATTTCATGTAATTTCACATTTCAATGACTCTCCTTCAGAATTAAGTCCTCGGGTGTATTTAAATATGCAATTTATAAATACCACAAGACAAGAAGTTTTTTGTGGCGTCCAGTAAACTCGCTGGGAACAACCTTCAGTAATGTCTACAGTGCACCGAATGAGGTGCACTGGCGGGACTGATCCCCTATGGAAGCATAACTCATCAAGACGTCCATCGTCTAGCGAAAAAGCACTTCCTTTGGAGAATCAAGTTCAATATTCTCTTTCTTGCATTCTCACGATTACTCCGCGGCTCCCAGGAACATGACCGTGGAAGACTGATGACAGACACGATGGTCCTCGATCAGCAATTCGATGTTGATTCGATCTCCGGTGTCGTTGCAGACAGACAGCAAGTGCAAACTTTATTCTGCTTCTTCATCCTGTCTGTGAATCTGAGTAAGAGACCAATGCATCTGCAAATGCAGCTGTGCAATTTGTTCTTCTCACTCCGAAAACATTTAATATTTCAGTTTCGTTTTGCATCAGTAGTTTATTGCCTTCACTACGTGACGAAAAATGGTTTGGCAAAAAGGGAAAGAAATTTAAATAAACATTCAGTGTTTGTGCTCAGGATTCCCAAAAACACAGGAGTGATTTACAAATAATTTTCCGCGTGACTCGTAAAGGTAAATATCATGTATATGTATTTTCTTACTGAGAAACGATACACAACACACCACAAACATCATTACCCAATAAAAAATCAAACGATGGTAATGATATCCATTCCCCAAAATAAAAATCCAACACATTATATTTTACAATGTACCAAAGAAGACAAAGAGAGTCGCCAATACCAGCTAAAACAGAAAATGGAAAATATAAAAGGCATCCGATATTTTTAAATTCAACTGTGTCTAATAAAAGACTAAATAGTAGAATAAATAATATATACACGTAAATGTGTAATTAAAAGAGATTCTTAAAAGTGAAAATGAAAGAGGAAAAAATGTCTAATTTAACAACTTATACTCTTATCCGTCAGAGGATATCCACACGATAAGGTGACATGGAGGGAATTATGTATGCCTCATCAGGGTTCTCCTTCCTCTGAAAATTGTGTACACATATATGTACACACACACACACGCACATATATATATATATATATATATATATATATATATATATACGTATATATAAGATATATATATATAATATATATATATATATATATATATATATATATATATATTCAACGCTAAGCCGTTCCCCTAATCGAGGGTGGCTTCATAGTACAAGAAAAAAAAAGCAAGCCGTTGTTCACAGCATAATTCATATTTTAATCACACACTCACACACACACACACACACACACACACACACACACACACACACATATATATATATATATATATATATATATATATATATATATATATATATATATATATATATATATATATATATATACATATATGATACAAATATATTACCATAATTATTAATAAAAAGAAGATGATGATGATAATTAGACAACGAATCTACGAAATAAATATCCAAACGCACTAATTACACCGCAGTGCACACATTCGGAAACATCAGCTTGCAAAATTTTCTTTCTGAGGAATATTTTTTCCTACTTACGTTCTACTACTTTATATTTGCCCCACTCAGGACTGTACAACTGACAGTCCTAGTTGACTAAAGTAAAAAAAAAAAAAAAAAAAAAAAAAAAAAAAAAAAAAAAAAAAAAAAAAAAAAAAAAATGTTCGAAAAAACATTTCAAACTGGATAAATATTACCTGAAGCTTCTGGTGTAAAAATGCAAAAGAATGGAGAGAAAGCAGGAGAAAAACTCATGGAAACTAGAAATATACATGACCATTTGAATTTTTGATGTAAAAATGTAAATGGGTCGAAAGAAAACAGGAAAAATTTTTTAAAGCTTGATAAATATTCATTAAAATCTTTGATGTAAAAATGTAAATGAGTAGAAAGAAAACACGAACAAAACTATGGACGCTTGATAAATATTCATTAAAATCTGTGCATATTTAAGTCAAAAGAAAACAAGTCAAATAATCAGAAAGGGCTCACTTCGCTGCCTCCACCAATACTATCACTTGTAAAAGGAAAATTCTTATAACGTATAAAAACTGGACAGCGTGGGGGAGGGGGAGATGAAAGCTTCCATGACGCGCACCGTATACGCAGGAGGGGATGGAGGGGGTTGTCAAGGGGGCGTTTTGGAGAGGGAATAGGGTGGGAGGGGGGTGCCTCAAGATCTCAGTATCTTGAGAAATCTCTTAGCATGATAGAGTCAGGTCAGGGACACCTTCGCTGCGAAGATCTTGGACTAGCGAAGGTGAGCGAATGATAAATCGGGCAAATAAAAAAAAAAATTATAAATAAAGACATAAATAAATTATTTGTTTGTCCTTTTATTCAGATTAACTGAGCTTGTTCATTAAGGTTAGAAAATCTTTCGAAGTGCCGGCAAACACATAAGCAAATAAGAAAAAAACATAAAAAAAAGAAAAAACCAAGTTGCGAATGTAGCTGAACACTTTTGATGAGAGAGAGAGAGAGAGAGAGAGAGTAAATTTTTTCTTCCGTCTTTTTAGCGAGTAGTGAAAGGTAGTAGATTCTATACCATCGCTACCGGCGCCATCGCCACCAACTGCTGGTGTTTCCACCACCTGGGCTATCAGGTCTAAGCGGACGGAATGTCCCCAGATCATCTAAACTCTCAACGCAGAGGTTATCCAAAGGCTGCAAATATTCCGTTGCATTCAACCGCGTACGGTTGCAATCCACTTGCCCTGCAGGCATCATTAACATGAACATACGCACCGGAGTATGAGTAATGGTATACACGACACCACCTAAACTCGACGGCAAATACTGCGCTCAAGGCGTTGCGTAACGGCGCGTGAGATGAAACCGAAGCCCGTGCCAAAAGTCTGCGTTGCGACTATGTGCTGAGCGTCTGGGCGGTGTCTGGCAAGAGTGACTGAGTGAGGTTGTGCAGGGTAGTACACTAACCCCCATTTTCTTCTGCAGCAGGCCAGCCTAACTAACGCAAGCTCTTGCGCAGGAGAGAACACAAGGTGCCGTTTATTCCTGCCTTTCATTCAGTGTACTTGCTTATATTTAGTTTCAATGAATTAAATCTATTGCTTTTGTCGATTATTTCTTGGTGGAGTTTATGACCAATTTATTAGATTTTGAAGTCCATGAAAAACATGGCTCCCATGTGCTCTACCCTTGAGGAAAAATGAAACTTTGCTTGCCAGTTATATGCTCAGTATGTCGGTCTGTGTGCCCGGTTTTATATATATATATATATATATATATATATATATATATATATATATATATATATATAGATATATATATATATATATATATATATATATAATATAATTAATTATAATCACTTTAGCACGTGATTTGTTTATCACACATATCTACAGGTGAAAAATAAGAGACAGGGTGTAGGTCCTGACCGGTTTCGGCTTTATTTTCAAGCCACTGACAAAGGCTTGAAAATAAAGCTGAAACCGGTCAGGACCTACACCCTACCTATTATTTTTCACCTGTGGATATGTGTGTATATATATATATATATATATATATATATATATATATATATATATATATATATATAGATATATATAATATATTATATATATATTATATTATATATATATAATATATATATATATATATCATATATATATATATATATATATATATATATATATATATATATATATTCGTGCGTGGTATCATGATAACTAAAATAACAGATTTCGATGACTGCAGAACAACTGTCACTGGTGGATCCCCTTCATACGATTAATTTTGGGGGGTCATAGACGAGGAACTGTTCCCATGAAAATTGTTACCTCTCTAAATTTTCCAGACTTGAAACAATTCATGCCGAGCTAGTTCGCACGTAGATTCAGTAACTTATGAAATAATAATTACCTCCTAACAAAGTCAAGCAAAGATTACTTATCTTTTGCGTAAGTAAGATTTCACGCACATCCCGCCAACTAAACGGTTCTGGCTGAAATGAATTTGTTCATAGGGGTTGTGATTAGCGAGGGTGTATTCCAAGGTCTGTAGAATAAAAGAATCCTTTACATCTTGGTATGCTCTACTCAGTGATTTCCAGAATCGTATCAGTTTGGAACATTTTGTTCAGATAGAATGTATGCAACGTATGGTATTGTAACCATCTTCATTCAATATTTGGAATAAAAAATTGTTTATCAATGAGATGTTAATTTTACCAAATTTGAGGTTTCCTTTCATTTCTTCCTTGAGCAGTTATAAATTATAATCAGTTTCCGCTGTAAAGCTTTAATATTAATCAGTATGTATCCATTTTTCTGGATACTATCACTTTTTTTTTTTTTTTTTTTTTTTTTTTTTTAGAAAGGAACCCACACTCTTATTTGTTCCTCTTGATTTGGGCCAAATGGGAACACTGAAATTATCGTCCATTTGCCGATGAACTTGAAGGCTGTAATGTTCTGGCGTCACTATATCTTAAGGAGGATATTTCTATTACGAAAAAATACACATGCACAATATATATATATATATATATATAATATATATATATATATATATATATATATATATATATTATATATATGCATGAAGGATCATTGGCCACGGAAGTTTACTGTTTACCTCAAATAAAAGTTAAACGTGAATAATCAACATTAACGTGACTTATACATCAAAACTTAATGAATTTTTCAGATAGCAATCAAAAGCACGGATTACTATCACAGCTTAACTTATGCTTACCGAGTTAAGGCATAAACATATAGGCATCTTGATTGCTGTCAACAACCTCGCTCATAAAAGTGCTACATTCAATTCCGAATTAGTGTCTCGTGATATGATTCCAGCAAATACCAATTAATAGTCATGACGAGTTATCAAGTTACAATATTCCGGTCACGCCATTCAGTAAGGAGACGTTTTTGGAAAAAGGTCAACTGTTCTTGTTAATGAGACACCATCACAGTTATGCATTGCGTGATGAATCATGTACGAGAGAGAGAGAGAGAGAGAGAGAGAGAGAGAGAGAGAAGTGAGCCGTCTGGGAAATCAATTAGCAAAGGGTGCAACCTTCTAGGAAGCACCCTGGCCCACCGCTACCGGTGCCCAGGTACCTGGAACCATTTCAGAGGATCCTCATAACTGCTGCTGCTAATGCCCTCGGGTAACTCTCACTCTCTCTCTCTCCCTGCCCTCATTTATGGGTACGTCGCTTGGGAATGGAATTTTGGGTATTCCGGAAGGAATTTCCAGAAATATTTCCCTTTAAATGTGCTAACATGAATGCGTTAAATATAGACCTCTTCATAAAGTCGCAATGCCAATTTGAATCTCATGAATAAAACAAATTTACTGATTAAAGGATGCCTCATATTTTTTCATGTTGTCAACAACGAGAAACGGCACAAAGGAAAAAGTCTCATTGTCATAAATATGCAATCTTCGTAGAGAACAACAATTCCGCTCCAAGAACTTACAAAATCCGTGAATTTTATACAAAACAAAAAAATAGAAACTAGGTAATCAATCATACTTCTGAATGTAATATGCATCGATCTTGAGAAAGAATATAAAATTTATGCCAAAAGCCAAGTACCGGGGCCTCTGAGGTCATTCAGAGATGGAAGGGAAACAGAGTAAAAAGTATTACAGGTGTAACAGGCGGAAACCATCGCAGCTGCACTGTGAAACAATTGTTAGCAGAGGGTGGAAAGAAAGATGGAACCGAACAACAAATCAATTATATAATAAAGTTAAATAAGTCATATGGGCAAGGTTAACTAAAGGAAGGCTGCTATGGAAATGTGTCATTTTATTAAGCCTCAATATATATCATTTTTTATCAAAGGAAATCATGGTACATTAACGTGTTAAAAACATTTCAAAACAGTTTGAGCAATTTCACACTTCAAAGACTTCTTCAGACTCAAGTCCTCAGGTGCATTTAAATATGCAGTTTATAAATACCACAAGACGAGAAGTTTTTTGTGGTGTCTAGTAGTGCCTCTCTGTCTATTTCTCTCTCTCTCTCACATGATATACGCAACACCGCTGCAGGAGATAAGACGAACAGACAAAACGAATTAATGCACTTTCTGCCTTATTTATCACCTCCGCGACCCGTAGCACTTTTTACAAAAAAAGTGACAAACGACCACTTATGCGCATGTGCTACGTCGTGAGTACACTTGCCGACAGAGAGAGAGAGAGAGAGAGAGAGAGAGAGAGAGAGAGAGAGAGAGAGAGAGAGAGAAAACAACCACTAGACAGTCATAAAAGCGAAACATTTTATTTTTATTACGAGGATCTATGGGTTATGATATACAAGAGCGCAGACGTGTGTTGATTTACATCGAAAGGCGGAGAGTAAAGAGATATATAAACAAGGTTATTTCAACGTACGATACAAGAAGATGTTCATCTGCAAAAAGAACGAGAGAGGTATTTTCTGGGGAGCTAATGACAACAGAGGCTTAAGCCATGACGGCACCGAATACTGCTGTATACAATAATACGAAATCATGATCTGTGCGGCAAAAAACCCCAATGAATTATGCACAAATTGACAATATGACTCCTCGTGTATATTTATATACGCTTTCAAAGGAAGCATTCTTGCTCACACCCATCAAAGAAAAAACAAAAGCTCCCACTCGTAATACAAGTGTGAAGCTTTGAAAAAAAAAAAAAAAACAGCAGCATTCGGAGATAAAAACGGAGTCATTTAAATTAGAGGACCGCGACGCTGATCGTAAAATCATTCGGGGATTTGCAAAAACCTCCCTCATATTTTCTCTGCTCTGTCGCCTCCACGGGAGAACCCAACAACAGAGGGCCGACAGGCGTAGACGAAATTAGGGACGGGTCGTTAGGAAACTGTTCTTCGAGCGAAAAGGGCCTGTCTTCTTCTTCAAAACGCTCCCGATCCTACAAAACGCGACTGCGAGGAAAAGTGATTCACAGTGTTCTTTAAAACCCGGTTCTTATAAGACTAAATCGTTGATTTACGGGGATACTTATGTTGCAGCGAACATACTTTTCCGTGTGCAACACATTCGGTCTACGAGTGATGTTCCACACTTTTCAAAATCACTGAATCATAAACCGGAAAATGCAGCGCAACATAATATAATAGTTCGTAGAGGAACTATTTGATTCTAATAATGACGTCATTCTTACCGGATAATTACAGGAATTTTGTTTGCAGACAACTTGTAAATGAATCATACCCTGTAACGGGAGGCGTTTTTGTATTTAGCTAAATTCACGCGACACACGCCTTTTTCTGGCACGATGACCTGTAATCATAAACATACAGCCATCTGCATAACGAATTACAACACAGGTAATAATATGTATTCGTATTCCATCCTAGAGACCTTTAGCATAAGAGAGCGGCAGCCGAGTTCAAGATGCGCCAAATAAGAAAGGAACAGTCGGCTCTAATGACCATCTTTGGTGGGTGTTTTCACCTGTGGATTGTTGTTACCTGCATTCCTTGGCTGCGCTTTCTATTTTGATGCTGCTAAGGGCTATTCCAATCTTACATTGAAATTCTCTTTTCCGAGTTAAGTATCTGTAGTATGTGTGTATGCACACACACACACACACTATATATGTATGTATGTATATATATATATATTGCTTAAGAATGGGTGAATCAAGAGTAGAAACAACAGAAAAGTCATTGCCCCATCATTATGTTTAACATCTGCACAGTGGGTGAGCTCCCAGTACAGTACAACTTCCAAAACCTGAGCCGCCTTATACAACTATGTAGTAAGTTCATCACACTAACACATACCCAAACACATACACGAATCATTCAGCTTTATCTAACATAGATTATAACGCTTCCTGGCCTGGATGTTAAGAGCGTTCCTTTACAATACGCCTTTCAAAACATCCAAACAATCCATTCAACCTCCCCAACCATTCTACACTATTCATGACTCACTTTCTTCTCCAACAACTGTGCACCTAAATCCAGTGTTTTTTCTCTTTGCACTTACATTTACTGACATATTTTTACACCAAAGTCTACCGTCTTTTCTCTAACTTTTCCTACCACTCCATCTTAAAGATTCAACAGCCCTTTCCAAAGACCCACTTTTACACCAAACCAATCACTCTCCACCAATATAATCTACCGCACACTTAATTTTTCCCCACAAAAGATTTTATCACTTTTAATAACTTATCTTCTAAACTCTTCCATCTCAACATCCTTCACACATATGGTTTTCCCCTTACTTGCAAATTCATCACATAAAGTTTCACAACAAAAACTTTATCCACAGAATCTACTCTGTCTAAACTCACAAAATTCTTCTCCCAGCAGTTCTTTTGTCATCTGTTTTTGTCTCTGTAAAATCCTATTATACACCTGCCCTCGCATCAAAGGCAACAATATGCCCTTATAAATCTTGTCTAATCCCACACTGGTTTTCCCCTATCAGTCTTTCTGTCATACCACACGTATCGTCAGTCCCGGTCAGACACTCAGTCACACTTTCACTAATGTGCCACAGCATCACACCAATAGCAATCCCACCATCTCCTGGTGTCTGGCGTAACTGCCATCCTTACACTTCAACAACTGGTGTCTTGGGTCAATTCCACAAGCATTCTCAACCTGAATACTAACCCCTTTCCGTTCTTGCATGTTGCATCTCTGTTTCTCGTCTGTCCCTTCACTTGCAACCTTTCAAAATACTAATTTCACCAACCCACGTCTGCTTTCACTCTGGGCAGCATCTATTGAATTGCATCTTTTATTCTGACTCATTCGTTCATTAACTTTCCTCTCTGCATTTATAACCCAGTTGAACATTTTTTTTTTATTTTTAAAGTATTGTTTACCATCTGCCTTTCACTGTTTCTTGAATATAATCTTCTCTTCTGCCATTCAACTGCAACTACAACAATCTCCTTTTCCCCTTCACTCTGCCTATTCTATTCTCATCCTAGAGTCTAACTTTTATTTCCTCTGCCTATCCTCCACTCCTTCCATGTGATAGTTTTAACCTCAGCTCATTTTTTTTTTTTTCACTTTCCTCTCAGATGCTCTTCTCACTTCCCTAATATCCAACTCACTTACCTTAATTACTTTTAGAGCAACATTTGGCCTCTTCTTCGGTGTCTCTAACTCATATCGATCCGAACTTTTGGGTCAACCAAATAATGACCAGATATACCTCCACCCAATCCTCTTTCCACCAATAAATCCAACAACTTGCCCTCCCCTTTATTTTGTACTAATGCATTACTCAATAATTTTTTCCTCGCATTTTCTCTGTCTAAACATGTTTTTCCAAGACTCTTTCCAATCTCATTAACTAAAGAAATTCCACACCTAGAAAACGCACAAAACCAATCTTTCATGTCCTCAAAACCCAGCAAGATAAAGAATCATACTTTCCCAAAAGGATTCTCTTTCACTTACATGCGTTTTTATTCCGCATGTAATTATAATTGTGCACGTACTCGTGTGCTTGTGAGTGGGTGGGCATTTTGAATTACCGCCATTTACCATCACATATGGTGATTGCTAAAGCAGAATATCAGTTCCTTCCACTTAAATGTGTCACGAGAATTCGCACTGCTAAATCTCAAGCATGATCAAATGACCATCTACCCAGCATGCAAATATTAGACCCCATTGCAAATGTCATGAGTGTTTCAGCAGTGGGGGTTGCAATAACCATCATAATCATTTCATCGCAAGAGTGGATAAAAAACTCAAAAGTTCAGCCCGTCCCTTCTAAGAAAATATAGCTTGAGGACGTAGTATGTCATGTTGCGATGTCATCACTCAAAATCTACGAATTCAGAAGCAAGTGCACGTCATCTGTTTGAGAGATTCTGGCCACGACATTTAGCTGGAACTATTTCTATTCGGGATTTTGTTTCTTTAAGTGTTCTTTCAAGCGTAATTCCAATATTTCTGGTGAGTTACCTTTCTATTCATTAGTTTTTTAAATAATTTATTTTATGAGAAAGTAAAATTAACTGAATACACATATATTACATTCTCTAAGAAGTAAGAATAAGTTTAAGCGAACACAAACTATATTCCATAAGTAAACACAGAACCAGTGCCTCTTTGGAACCTTGCAAATGGTGAGAGATAAGAAAGAGAGAGAACATTTTCTTTTAATCTTCACGGGGCACAGAGGAATTTGCGTCTCAAATACCATATCAAACCTCCTCAAAATAAACATCTACATTCGCAGCATCTTAAGTAACTCCTAGTTCCAACGTGTCTCCGAAGGCTCGCGCTACTTATTCTTAAAGGGTCCAAACCAATCGAAAACCATTCTCTCGAGAGATAAGGCTATCTCCAAATATTTCTTTCCATTTTCATTTTATGCCGAAGTCGTAAACACCAAATTGGTTTCACAGATGTCATCCCAGCCTACCTAAGTGCTGTCGAATATAAGGGATTGGAATCTGCACTACCGTGCGGAGGAGAGGTGCAGCGGTTTGAATTCCACGCCTGCCATATAAGGGGCCACACATTTCCTCTTTCCATGGCTGTCAAGAGCTTTCGAAGAACCAGGTTCCAGTGAAATCAACGGGCGAGTAATATGCAGAGCTTTACTGTTATTGAAAAGACTCGCAGGTCTTGGTGATTCTCTCTCTCTCTCTCTCTCTGAAAAAAAGCTTCGTTAATGCTTCCACTCCGCTGTTTATTTTCACTTCTATTTTTCTTTTCCCAAATAACCCTCACCCAAAAAGTCCCGATGACCATGACCGATTCATTCGCTCAGCCTCATTTTTTTATTTATTTTTTTTTCTATCTCCTTTAACCAAACCCCATCCCCATGACCTAAACCCAACTCTCGACGCCCAACATAAACCCCACAAAGCATCCACTGTCCACCCACCCCGCCCACCCGACAAGGGGAGGGGGTACCCGAGAGGCGCCCACCCTCGCCTCAAGCGACTTTTATCTGTACAGCGACCCACTGCATGTAACCGTGTCATTTAATAACTGATAAGGCGTCTCACCCACGCCCTCTTATCACGAGTGGAGCTACCACACACACACACACACACACACACACACACACCATATATATATATATATATATATATATATATATATATATAATATATATGCATATATGTATATATATATATATGTGTGTGTGTGTGTGTGTGTATGTATATGTATATATATATATATATATATATATATATATATATATATATAAAGAGGGAGCTGAGAGAGAAGACAGGAAAGGAATGTAGCAAGATAACAGGGCAAAGAGAGTGAAGTGAGAGAGAGAGAGAGAGAGAGAGAAAAAAGAAATTTTTCTCTGCGCAATTCTAGCCAAAAGGAAATAAAAACCCCAGTGTTAGTTACAGAGCGTGAAAATATAATATTAGATATGCAACAATTAAACAATATGTTGACGGAGATAAGTGAATCTCTCTCTCTCTCTCTCTCTCTCTCTCTCTCTCTCTCTCTCTCTCTCTATTTATGTAAGACGACGACTGCCGGCAGCATAAACAAATTCATCCACAAAAGGGACGGAACACTGAAGAAATAAAAGGCTGTTTTCTTTATAAAAGAAATTTCCCATTTCCTTTCACATTATGCCAATTGAGATAAGAAGTCCCTCTCTTCCAAAGGAAAGATTACTTCGGGGAAAAATACATTATTTTGTAAAAAGAAACAAAAAAAAAGAAACAAAAATCAACACCATTTAAAAGCACTAACATCATTTTCAAATTCAAAAACTTCAGAGAAAAATACATTAATATTGTAAAAAAAATTAACACCATTTAAAAGCAGTAACATAATTTTCAAATTCAAAAACTTTAGAGAAAAAACAAATTGATATTGTAAAAAATAATCAACACCATTTAAAGCACTTACATAATTTTCAAATTCAAAAACTTCACAGAAAAATATATTAATATCGTAAAAAAAAAATTAACACCATTTAAAAGCAGTAACATAATTTTCAAATTATATAACCTCAGAGAAAAATACATTAAAATTAAAAAACAAATCAACACCATTTGAAAGCTCTAACATAATTTTCAAGTTTAAAATAACTTTTCAAGAAATTCTTGAAAATATGTTTCAAAAGGTGACTAGGTTAACACCTGAAACGCAAATTCAGAAGAGGAAGAATCTTTCCAAGTAAAATACTCAAAGACTATTGGTGTAACCTCAGTTCAAAACATTATACTGAAGAAGATTCGAAATGTGTATTCTGTGACTCAGTCAATGAACAATACGTGTACTGCACGAGGGAAATGCAAACACCAATCACTAATCCCTCCCACGGACAATGATTGATTATATTTTTCCTCCATAAGCTACGGTGTTCACAATTAATTTTAAAGTTATCAAACAGCTTCTCATTATTCAAAATAAAAAAAATAAATAAAACTATCATTAAAATTAAATATGTGATTGGTTATGCAACCTTGACTGAATCTTTTCTCCTCGTACATACATATATGTATATAAATCTATAAGTATGTATGTATATATATATATATATATATATATATATAAGATATATATATATATATATATATATATATATATATATATATATATATATATAGGGGGGAAGTGGGTGTCATAATTCAGAGGTTAAGTACTGGGCCTACATTTGCAAAGGATATAACCAAGCTGCTACCACCCAGTGAATAAGTACTGTATCAACCGAGGTTAAGATACAGACAGCCATGGGCTGGCAACCTCATTTCTAGAGACTGAGAACCGGAAGCCTCTAGTGAAGAAAAACGAAGTATATAATATTTTACCAAACGCCTTTTTTCTTTGGGTAAGGATGGCGCCAACGGGTGCTACTCTACTTTTTTTTTAGGGGCAATTTATATATAGTGTGTGTATATATACACATATATATAAATTATATACACATATGTAATATATATATATATATATAATATATACATAGATATATATATATATATATATATAATGTATATACAAACATACATTATGTGTAATGTGTATATAAAAACACTATATATATATATATATGTGTGTGTGTATCATTATTATTTAATAATATATATATATATATATATATATATATATCATAATTATTATATATATATATATATATATATCGCACACATATAAAATAGATATTTCACGTTCATGCTCGTAAGGTAAAATCCAAATCAAGAGAAATCCATAAACCCAAAAACGACAATAAAAAGCCAAAAGAGCCATTTTTAAAAACCACGACTCAAATAACATCCCCAATACCTTGCAAGACATCAACATTTACTCAAGACGGAAATAGCAATAATAACAGTCTTTTCAGCAGACCTAAAAAAAAAAGAAACGAACAAATTCGCGCCCTCTTTCCTTCTTCCTAATAAGGCAACTTTTACAAGCCAAAAACGCACGCAAGCGCGCGCACACACACAAATACACACACTGGCTCACTCACCCTTCTGAGGAACTGACCGAAGGCAAAAGTTGTCCCTATGAAATTATGGAATTATAATAATAAGATCAGGCCACCAATTAGGAGGAGACGGTTCGCTACGATCATGAGGAACCAGAGCCATACCGACCCACCCCAACCTGAATTCTGTGAGAGAGAGAGAGAGAGTCACTGTTTAACAATAAACACTAGGAATTCTACCTGTGAAAACGTGAGTGTGTTTATGAGAGATAGAGAGAGAGAGAGAGAGGAGAGAGAGAGAGAGAGAGACTCCCTGCTTAATAATAAACATGAGGAAGAACTTTTTGTCTGGCCATATTTTCGGCTACAGGCATCCACCGAAGAAAGGTAAACCCGGTGCAATATAGGAGCTCCTCCCAAAACATTGTGACTCCCTTCCTCGGAGCCATTTCTTTATTCATATTTATTTATTCAAATTCTCCTTATTTCATGCAAATGCAGACTCTGCCCGTGCATGGCATTTCCCAGGTTCTTTTACGAGGAATTCCAACCTGTAATCACATACTGGCGATCGAATAAAATACCCGAGTGTGAGATACCCTGAATTCTGTGAGACATATTGGGCAATTAACAAGGCATGTCGGGTATTTCCAGGGAGATAAGGACTCTTGGATTATGTGGTGTGGAAGGTCAGCCTTTCTTTCTAGAGGACTGGAAAGGTCGAAGTAAACAAGTCTTTCCTTCCAGAGGTCTGGAAAGGTCGAAGTAAACAAGTATTTCTTTCCAGAGGTCTGGAAAGGTCGAAATAAACAAGGCTTTCCTTGAAGTAAACAAATATTTCCTTCTAGAGGTCTGGAAAATCGAAGCAAAAAAGTCTTTCTTTCCAGAGGTCTGGAAAGGTCGAAGTAAACAAGCCTTTCTTTCTAGAGGACTGGAACGGTCGCAGTAAACACTGTTCTAACTACAATGCGTTTCCTTTAATGTCTAATACTAGTGTTTCCCATAGAAAGCTGACTTTGTTCTAGTGTTTTTCCCATAGAAAGCTAATTAAATTCTAGTGTTTCCCATAGAAAGCTGACTTTGTTCTAGTGTTTCCCACAGAAAGCTAATTTTGTTCTAGTGTTTCCCATAGAAAGCTAATTTTGTTCTAGTGTTTCCCATAGAAAGCTAATTTTGTTTCTTACGTGGCTTCCCATAGAAAGCTAATTTTGTTCTAGTGTTTCCCATAGAAAGCTAATTTTGTTCTAGTGTTTCCCATAGAAAGCTAATTTTGTTCTAGTGTTTCCCATAGAAAGCTAATTTTGTTCTAGTGTTTCCCATAGAAAAGCTAATTTTGTTCTAGTGTTTCCATAGAGAAAGCTAATTTTTTTTTTTGTTTTTTCTAGTGTTTCCCATAGAAAGCTAATTTTGTTCTAGTGTTTCCCATAGGAAAGCTAATTTTTGTTCTAGTGTGTTTCCCATAGAACGCTAATTTTGTTCTAGTGCTTCCCATAGAAAGCTAATTTTGTTTCTATTGTGTCCCATAGAAAGCTAATTTTGGTTCTAGTGCTTCCATAGAAAGCTAATTTTGTTCTAGTGCTCCCATAGAAAGCTGACTTTGTTCTAGTGTTTCCCACAGAAAGCTAATTTTGTTCTAGTGTTTCCCATAGAAAGCTAATTTTGTTCTAGTGTTTCCCATAGAAAGCTAATTTTGTTCTAGTGTTTTCCCATAGTAGAAATAATTTTGTTCTAGTGTTCCCATAGAAAGCTAATTTTGTTCTAGTGTTTCCCATAGAAAGCTAATTTTTGTTCTAGTGTTTCCCATAGACAGCTAATTTTGTTCTGTGTGTGTGAGAGAAGAGAGAGAGAAGAGAAGAGAGAGAGAGAGAGAGAGAGAGAGAGACTCCGCAATCTTGGCCAATAATTTTCCAGTAAATTTGCACTGAACATGGCAGTTCTAAACAGACGTAAATAATCTATTTTGGAAAAAGCAGCATGCAATAACTGACCTTGCGACAGGACTAAATCCCACTAAAGCAGAAAGTCTAGGTCTGCCGCACTAAGCCAATGGTTTAAGCATGAAAGTAGTTATGACAAACAAAAGAAACAAAACAAAAACACAGCACCGCGTGTAACTTTAACCAGAAGCGCTACTTGCTGTAACAGCATGAAACTTGACACCTTCTTAGGTTCCGCCTGAATAACTTTACTGAACAAATCACTACCCATCACTGCCAAGGTCCCAGTAAGTAAAAGCCAAACCAGTCGACAGGGCATCGAGAAATCAATCTTTCATGAACAAGAATTTATCATCGACTTAAAAGACGCAATATCAAATTACGCAATAATCTCGCGAGAAATGTGGACGAAACTAGCTTCATATAATCCGAAATCACAAACTGCACTATTTTAATAAAGAAGACAAACGCGAATTAAGAGAGACTAGAACGAAGAAATTAATTTAGACCGAAATGTGGACTTCAAAACAGATGAAAACAATATAATCAGATTAAATTCATGCAAATTCTGGCTAGGACTTTTGGCATATGCAAAGGACTTCAGTCGCCAGTCCAAGCAAATCTCTCTTCTTCCATTTAAACAGCTTATCTCAATGTGTCATCTCAACAGCAGGCGATAAGAGATAAAAAGAAACCAGTCTCGGTCGCTAGATACAAAGGGAACCCGACAAGCGTATTAATGGAGAGAGAGAGAGAGAGAGAGAGAGAGAGAGAGAGAGAGAGAGAGAGAGAGAGAGAAGCTCCCAAAAACCCTAAAAAGACTTTTTAATTCATTTTTACCAACTCCCCACATGATGACACATCCATTAGAATGACGCTTAGGATGGCAAGCCTCCAATCTGCTGTCTCAGTAAATCACTTGATCCGCCGTCTGTATATTCAGGTGAATAGGCGTTTCCCCTCTTCATATCAAATGGCATATTATCCCAGGTTTTCTCATTCGTACCCTAACGAACGTCATTACCTCAAACCCTCAAGAGGCATTTGCATACCAAACCCAGTGACAAATATGATACAGGTCATACTTATAATCGTGACATATCAGGAAGCTGTCCAAAATTAGGAGCAGATTTTGCAGTGGGCTGGAACGACTGTGTCCCTAACTATGCTCGTAAGAGGGTAAAACTTGTTTAATACGAAGCTCAGTACGAAAAATTCGGCATCGCAATCTGTTGCCATGTTTCCCTGAGCACAGAGCGCTTGTTTGCAACTACGCTAATTTTCGTGCATCCTAATTAGGTAGATCCAATTATATTTTATAATTACATTATACATACTTTATTACATGATATATCGAGTATGTAATTCTACAATGAACCGAACAGGTAAAGACTAGGTCAAATGTTAGAATATTAGATATAGCTGGGTCATACATGAATGAAATTGTAATACTTTAGTTTATATACCATAATACATCTATATATATAATATATATATATATATATATATATATATATATATATATATATATATATATAACAATTATAGATTCTTCTTAACCACCTTGCACGGTTCACACCTAAGAAGTGTGTTCTCTTCACATTCTTTCTCTATTCGAGTAATGCACATTTTTGTCTGTCCTTTTTACCTTTCCCTGATAAAATGACTATTCTTTTTATTATTTCCTCATTAGTTCATTTCATTAACTTTTATCAACTGCAATGAGGTTTTTAATATTATTCTTCTTTCACCAAACCTCGCAATCATATCTTATTATATTCTATTTCTCTTTTGGTTATAAATTATCATATTATATTATATTTCTCTTGGTTATAAATTATTATATTAATATTTATTTCTCTTTTGGTTATAAATTATTATCTTGTTTCTCGGCACTTCCAAATACGTGAGTAAAGTTTTTCTTTATTATATACAACTTCATATATTATTAGGAAGTAATGCAAAACCGAGATTTAAAGAGATACATACCACATTCTTTAAAATCGTTAGCTTCATTAAAGTACTCGAAAAAATGGAACATTGAATGAAAGAATGGCCTATGTCATATTCATAAATTCTTTTACAACTTCATCATGCTTGTAATGGTAAAGACACGCACACATATATTATAATTATTATCTAATGTGTGTGTGTGTGTGTGTGTGAGAGAGAGAGAGAGAGAGAGAGACCGATTCTGCTCGCAAGAAATTGGGGTTTCTATATTTGATGTGCCATTTGAATTCAAACTTGGTAGTGACAAGCATACCACAAATATATGCAGAAATGAAGGAGGTAAGAGGCCCAGTGTGGCTAGTTTACACACGCACAAATTATAAAAGTATATATATATATATATATATATATATATATATATATATATATATATATATATATATATATATATACACACACACATATATATATATATATATATATATATAATATATATATATATGTGTGTGTGTGTGTGTGTGTGTGTATGTATAGTTTTGCCTTTCCCAGGAAGTCAACAAAGAATTCAGTTCCTAATTAATTTTATCATTATCCTAAATGAATAAATTTCAATGTTTATAAATATTCCTCTAAAATTTTCACCAAAAACATTTTATCAAGTGATGTACTTGGTTTTACCTACAATGATAATCCCCAAAAACTACTTGCAAACCTTAATCATCACAGTTTTATCCAGTATCCGAAATCTTTATATCCCAAAATCAGTTTTCCTGGATTTCGTAAAGATCAGTTACTATGGTAGATTCACATCAACTATGCATCTGATATCTAGGCCAGTCCCTTACGACGGTCCTGATTGGCTGTTGATAAGCCAATCACAGGGCTGGAAACTCTTAAGTCTCTCTTGAGGGTTCACATAGGCAGGATGTATGTTCTGCCTCTCCTGAGGGAAACTTTTGAAAGACGTAACCCTCAGGAGAAGTGGACCATACATCCTGCCTGTGTAAGCTCTCTCGAGAGTCTCCAGTCCGGTGATTGGCTTAATAACAGCCAATCAGGAGCGTCGTAAGGGACGGGCCTTGACACAAGATGCACAGTTGATGTGAATCTACTATAGCTGGTCTATTCCTTATCCAGCTTCTAAACGAGATCCTTTTGTTGCTTTATCCTGAGCAACATCTTCATCCTCAATCTGCCATTTTCCACGTTTTCTCCCGCCTCAAACTTCGGACACACGTATTCATCAAGTCTTTTCAAACACTGGATCATCTATTGACGATGCTTTATCAGCTTCCTATCATAAGTCCGAAGACGAATCTACAAACCCGAAGTACAAATCAACCCAGAAGTTGAAGTCCAGACCATTTATCAATGAGGCCCATTTCAACCCCGACACCTAATCCTGTAGAACCCAAAATGGGACACCCTACCCAGCTCCTACAACACCAATACCCCATATCCGCGAAGCTTATCGATTTACAAGCGCAAAAAGAGAGTTCAACCAAAGCATTACTTGGCGCTAATTGGCCCATCTCATTATCTAGGCTAATCATCACGTTTTATGGCCAGAGGTCGCACCTTATCTCCTCTTCAGCTGTGTTTTTGGGTGATGGGGCGAGGATTGGTTGAGGCCGAGGCGAGGGTATAAAGGTGGCATGGCTGGTTTCCTATCCAAGTTGGAAAGGGGCGAGGTGCCTTTTGCCTGTGAAATGAAAATGGAGTCGAAGGCTATTTGAGATACAGCCGATAAAGCACAACGTGTGGGAGTCTACACAACAGGCTATTACGACACATGCGTTTTGTGCCCGTCAGGGTTGAAGGTATCGTACGTTAAAACCGAAAATGCACATGCCAAGTTGTAAACTTCCCTCTATGTCACACTTTTTTTCCAGAGGCACTATCAAGCTGCTGAAAAAAATATAAATTAAAAATTAACCCTGTAGTGCAAAGGGAATTTGGGTAAAGGATGCTATAAAATAGGAATGAGCGGCACAACCAACCGATATGTATACTGGAACAGAGAGAGAGAGAGAGAGAGAGAGAGAGAGAGAGAGAGAGAGAGAGAGAGAGAGAGAGTTTTCTCTCTCGCTATATACATAGTTCATATTTTCCAAATTTTCACCCAACTCCCCAGCCCCCCTTGCCCTTATCAATGGCTGCGTTCCCTCGTCATTCCCCAGGTTCTCTCACTTGGGTGACTAACGCGGTTCCAGGCCCAGTCAGGCAATTTAAACAGCAGGGAAGGCCAGAACGGGAAAGGGCATGGGGAATGAAAAATAAACACTCTCTGGAAATCGATTGAGTGAAAATTATCTGGCGTCCCAACTACCAAGGTCACTGACGCCGAGTCCTCTTTGGGGAATGGTCACTTACTTCTTCCTATAGGACCCAGTGCCTACGAGACCCAGTATCAAGCAGACAAGAAGGAGACTTGAAGTTAAATCTAAATGAAATGTCAGTACACTCGAGTTAAATAAGGTGAAAGAAGGAACGAATGCTAAAGAAATAAATGGTAATGGTAACTGTAGTAATAACGTAATACTATAAATATAAGTTGCTCCTAAAATTAAAAGTAAGGAATAAACTGAATGCATAGGGAAACTAACTAATATTGGTCACTTAATAACGTAATACTATAAACATAAGTTGCTCCTAAAATTAAAAGTAAGGAATAAACTGAATGCATAGGGAAACTAACTAACATTGGTCACTTAAGTGTTGCAAGAAAAACCTGCGATGCATCTAAAGATTACACGTATCAAAATCCAGCATCCTAGGAAGGCATATTGAAAAAGCAATACAAACATACTTGAAAACTAATCAGTAAAAAAAAATTAATTGTACTTCCATGTGCCGATCATTGCCAAAACCAAATTGCATAATTACTGGTAGTCAGTTTCGTTTCACGAGACTAACTGTGCGTGTTTTCTAAATTCGTAGCTGCTATCTTCTCCGACGTTTTACAAGCTAAATGGTAGTTGTTTGACGTTCCTCTATCACCACGATCTATTGTATCTGAATAAGCAACATATAAACATTTGCAAAATCCCTATTTCTCTATTTAGGTAAATGTCGTGATTACACACACACTCTAAAAGCTGAATTACACAACAGAAGCGATGGTCAATATATATATATATATATATATATATATATGTGTGTGTGTGTGTGTGTGTGTGTGTGTATGTATATATAAATAAAATATATATATATATATATATATATATATATATATATATATATATATATATACTATATATATATATATATGATGAGAGAGAGAGAGACGAGAGAGAGAGAGAGAGAGAGAAGAGAGAGAGAGAAATAATATGGTGGTCACTAGAGTATCCTACGTTTCTTCAAAAGCAATTTTATTTTTGTGTATATCGCTTTCCACCAATATGCATATAATATACATAGATATATATAATATATATAAATGTATATAAACATATATATATTATATATATATATATATATATATAGTATATATATATATATATATATATATATATATATAATGTGCACGCGTGTTTGTGAACATATAAATATAAATTGCATACAGACAAGTACTGCACATTAACAGCAAAAGCATTAGCCAACCCCTTATTAAAAGATTTTTTAAACCACTTACCAAAAATAAAAATCGTTAAACTTCTGACGAAGATGGATGAACGGCGTTGCTGAACAGGATAAAGGTTAAGTTGTACATATATGGGAGAGAGAGAGAGAGAAGAGAGAGAGAGAGAGAGAGAGAGAGAGAGCAATTTCTCCCATACACCTCCTTGCCCGTTTATCTTCTATCTTTATCTTTACACCCGTAACTCTAATGGCTCCCAAATGCACTATCTGGCTGCTGCCGTTTCTCCATTTATTTCTTTAAGACATTTCCCTTCGTTCCCTCTCGGTGACGCTAAGGATAATCCCTGCTGTTATCTGTATTTTAGCATTTCCAAAAAGGGGTTAATTCAATTCAAAAGATGCCGAAACATAAGTTGATATAATGACATATCTCAGACATTGAACTGACATACTTCATTTACCCTTAATCGTAAGTCCTTGTGGCCTCAAAGAACCAGCGCACCTCGAAAGGCCGTCACAAAATAATGAAAATAATAATGAAAGAAACGAAGAGAGGATGAAAAGGCAAAACTTCGCCTGACAAGGTGAGGTTGACCCTCACGCATGGCACCTAAGGGTCAAACCCACTTAATTTTGAATGTAAACATTACATCGGTAAAAAAAATATATTCCCGGATATAATCGGCTAATCCGGAGGGATGTTATAATTGAGGCCATATAATTGGCGCTCACCAATTATGGTTTAACAGCCCAATTATGGACCAGGCGTTCTCTCAACACCAATTCAGTACATCTAACAATCTTACTCTTGGTTGTTTTTTTATCCTCTAAATGGACTTCAGACCATGTTTAGACCAAGGTATACTTTTTGCTCTTAAAAAAATAAATAAATAAAAAGTAAAAATACTGTAGATCTGACGTGGCCCTAAAGACAACCGTTTAGAAAGCGGTATTTAATCATATCAGTGTTGGTAATTGTCATCAATTAGTTTCAGCAACCACACGGAAAGCAATTATCGTCTGCAACACACAGATATGCTGGTATCCTCAATGACTGTACTAAAATGCCTGCAAGCGTTCCTTCAGAAATAGCCATCTCCATATATAATATATATATATGTATATATATATATATACTATATATAAATATTTATATATACTATATATATAATATATGCTTTAAATTCTGACTATCAATTTTTCTGTTGTATTCGCATATATAATATAAATATATATATATTATATATATATTAAATAAATATATATATATATATGTATAATAGTATATATATATTATAATATTTAATAAAATATATATATGTTATGTATGTATGTGTGTGTGTGTGTATATATATATATATATATATATATATATATATATATATATATATATAATATATATATATATATATATACTATATATATATATATATATATATATAGATATATCTATATATATATATATATGCTTATCTGACTATCATTTTTCTGTGGTATTCGCATATATATATATATATATATATATATATATATATATATATATATATATATTCACTAATAATCTTCCCCTCAAAAGTAAACAAATGGTCTACATCCAGATTCAGTTCTATCTCAGAGACTAAAAAACCTCATTACCCATTTTCCCTCCCAACCGCCATAATATTTCATTTGTATTCTATCAATAATTTCTTTGAACTTATCACGCGGTGACAGGCAAACGTATCAATACAAATAATGAACCTCCGCCCAGCAATTCAAGAGGAAATAAACCGTCAAAAATTTTTTTCTTTAACTTTTTAAGTATTACAAAAACAAATTCTATTCAGCCTCTTACGAACACTACACTAAATTTCGACGGATAATGGGACAAATATAAAAATCAAATCCCAACAAAACAAATTTGTGTCAGGCATCTTATAAAAATAATGAGGAAAACGGAGAGACGCATAAAAAAGGGTTAATCTGAGATCTATCACTGCAGACCAAGGTTACATGTGGCCCCTGGCAGTGCAAGTACACTCTCAACAACAGCAACAAAGAAATCCAAAAGCGGAGTAACAATTACACAAATCGCTCTTGAAATACTCTCAGTAGACGGTCATGCCCACCAGAGCGTAACCAAATGCCGGACCTCCAACGTAGGGCATAGATGCTAAGCCCCGATATCCTTCAATACCCAAAATACCTTGAATAATCTCCGTCCACATGACCTGAACCAAAGGCACCAGTGCCACGTACGAGATGCTTCCTTCCTTATTTATATCCGACTCTCTAAAATGCCGTTTCACAATAGAGGCTGAACACAATTTTGTATTGTGTGATATTGTTTTCTGTCACCTTTTAGACTGCATGTTCCCGTTTCCTTTGGGTACATAATTGAAAAATAATATCAAAGTAGAAAATACACCTACGCCTAGCAGTCTTTTCAGTTTTCAATAACTGTTCTCGATTTACTGATGGGATAAGGTGCAGTTTGCGTAATAATTTGTCAATTAGAATGTCTGCATACTTATAAACGAATAACAGCCACAATAGGTAGGACCTATAGACAATATATCAATATATATATATATATATATATATATATATATATATATATATATATATATATATATATAGTATGTGCGTGTTCATTATATGTATGTATATTTGTTTATAAATAATATATATATACATACAAATATTAATATATGTATATATATATTATATATATACACATATTTTATATTATGTGTTTATGTATGTATGTATGATTTTGTGTGTTTCGTGCTTATGTACAATATTATATATTGTATATATATATATATATATATATATATATATATATATATATATAATATATATGTCAAATCACATTTCCGTGATTCATATACATAAATCGAGCTACAAATGTCCTTTAATATCTAATTCGCTCTAACTCGGAATTAATATATTTTCATATATGCTTAACCGAAGGGGAATTGTTTTCTCGATAATAGACATGCCTAGACCCGGACGCGAACCATGGAGCCTTTCCAAATCCAGGAACGTCAGTGAAGCTTTTACTAGTACACCACCGCAAGAGGTTTGCGGTGGTGTACTAGGTAAAAGCTTCACTGACGTTCCTGGATTTGAAAGGCTCCATGGTTCGCGCCCGGGTCCAGGCAAGTCTATTATCGAGAAAAAAATTCCCCTTCGGATAAGCATATATGAAAATATATTAATTCCGAGGTAGAGCGAATTAGATATTAAAGGACATTGTAGCTCGATTTTATTATATATATATATATATATATTATATAATATATATATATATATATATGTATATAATGTATATAAGATCCAAATGCACATACCAAGAGACACAATCGGCTAGTGCTGAATAAAACCAAACCGACGAACTGACAATATACATAAAAAATGAATCAATAAAAAAAAATTTGGCCACAACAGCCAAATTAATTCCTCGCGAGATCTGATACATTTCCCTCATTCTATAGGCTCCTTGACAGCTGTTCCAAAACGTTCAACAGATGTATTAGACACCTGTTTGCTAGGTCAGCTTTCCAGCTGTCAGAACTTGAAGCCAAGCCGAATGGCCGATAACCAGACCGACACGCCGGAAGATACCATCTTTACCGCGATTAGAGAAAGTACAGAGGGAACACACAGGCGGGGGGAGGTCCCCCTACCTTAAGGGGGTAGGGGTGGGAGGGGTGTGTACCCTATAAGGGGCAAAGGAAATTCTGAGTGTCTGTCAGGTGGGGGGGCGCGGGGTAGGAGGGGATAAAGAGTTAACCTACCAAATAGGGCACGGCGTCTCCCAGAGTCAGGGGCGTTCGCGAAGGGCGACACAGTTGATATACCCCTCGTCTCATTCACCTTTTCGGGCCGACCTTTTTCATTTGCAACAGCTTTATTATGTCAAGGACCTGCATGCTCGCTCGTGAGAGGATGATTGGGAGATGAAGATTACTCGCAAGATATTTATATAGATTTGATGGTCAATGTCAACATAACTAGACTTGATATTATTTACAAAATAACATCTGATTTAGGAGCGCAGAAGTAAAGATATAAAAAAACCTCTGGTGCTCCTGAGAGGATAACTAAACACAATGGAGACACCAGCACAGTACATGATAGCTAAAGATCTGAAATCTTCTCGCAAGTTAACGAAGTACATGACAGCTAATTATCTAAAATCTCCTAGCAAGTTAACGAAGCGACTGGAGGCCCCCTGACAGAAAAAAATTAGGAAAGGAACGGTCTAAGCAGGATAACTAAATAACTCAGAACCCATGTCATACTATTAAAACTTAACCTAAACACCCCTGGTGAGCTAAATAAGCACTTGAGATCTCCAGCAATATAATTAAAAGTTTGCAGATCTTGAAAGAATATCACTGGAGAGATAAATGAAGCGCTCTTAGGAGGCTTACTAAACACTTATAGGCTTCCTAAGATAAGCAAAGACTTGAACGTTCCAGGCAGAATAACTATAAACATTGGAAAGAAAAATAAGGAACTGGACGCCACCTAAAAGAAGTACTAAACACTTAGATCCCTGGTATGCTAACTCAAGAATGAAGACTCGTGGCAGGATAACTAAACACTCACGAGGTCACTGACAAGATAACTAAAGAACTGAACACTACTAAAAGAACAACCAAAACGCTCAGAGATCCTTGGTATGCAGACTCAAGATATACAGACTCATGGCAGGATAACTAAACACTTGGATGTCACTGACAAGATAATCAAAGAAATAAACATTACTAGAAGAATGACTAAACACTTGGAGATCCTTGGTGTTCTAATTCAAGATATACAGATCCATGGCAGGATAACTACACAGTTGGGTGTCACTGACAAGACAACTATAGAACTGAACAATAATAAAAGAATGACTAAACACTTGGAGATCCTTGGTATGCTAACTCAAGATATACACTCATGGCAGGATAACTAAACACTTGGATGTCACTGACAAGATAATTAAAGAACTGAACATTCCTAAACGAATGACTAAACACTTGGAGAGGCTACCTCAAGACTTGAAGGCTCTTAGCAGGATAACTAAAAACTTGGAGGTCACTGACAAAGTCCTGGAAAAAATACCTAAACACGTAGAAAACACCTGCACATTAACTCGAGACTTGAACGCTCCTGAAAGGATAACTAAACACTTAAAGAAAAGTGCCTAGGTAAATAAAACTGTTGATTCACCTAAGTCGCCTTAAAAAAAATAACAAGCTGCGTATCTTTTATCTTGACCATTATTATTTTGGGAGCCATCTGTTCTGAATACTAATCAGTTAGTCCAATAATAATAACACTATTTTCAAAATTATTATTACTATTATTATTATTATTATTTTATTATTATTATTATTATCATTATTATTATTATTGCTATTATTATTATTATTATTATTATTATTATTATTATTATTATTATTATTATTATTATTATCTACATGGTTCCTTGGAGGGAGCTCAAACTTCGTCTGATTAGACCGGATCTCGTCGAGCTTTTTAGCAGCCATCGTCTCGAATAATAATAATAATAATAATAATAATAATAATAATAATAATAATAATAATAATAATAATAATAATAATAATATACCGGGTTCAAGTAATATTATCATAAGAGTGCAAGGGTACAATCTGACCAATAGGTACAATTTGACCGATTCAAAAATAACGTCAAGTGTAACAGAGCTAACAATGGACACTAGTGATGAGGGAATGAATAGAAACCGCATAGAAATAAAAAAATGCACAAAAAGACACCGACGTCGGCTACCCATTCTTCGAATAATGCAAGCAAACCTTCTCTCTTGCTTTATCAAAGCAACAATGAAAACAAGAGAAGGTCCAGAGATCTTGATAACAATGAGAGACCACCCTTCTCTCTCTCTCTCTCTCTCTCTCTCTCTCTCTCTCTCCTCTTCTGTATGCTTCTACTGCCTTATCTCAAGCGGAGTCTCTCTCTCTCTCTCTCTCTCTCTCTCTCCTCTGGCGTCAATAACCTACTAGATGTTGTGACGCCAGATTTAGTCACCATAAATCTATTTCTCTCCTTCTGTATGCTTCTACTGCCTTATTTCAAACGAAATCTCTCTCTCTCTCTCTCTCTCTCTCTCTCCTCTGGCGTCAATAACCTACTAGATGTTGTGACGCCAGATTTAGTCACCATAAATCTATTTCTCTCCTTCTGTATGCTTCTACTGCCTTATTTCAAACGAAATCTCTCTCTCTCTCTCTCTCTCTCTCTCTCTCTCTCTCTCTCTCTCTCATGCAGTTGTATTAGGTAGCAAGAGCCCTTGACACTGTCGAGAGTCCAAAAGAAATGATCGCCGGCATTGACTTCGGTTGTCTCGAGAGGGGAGAATAAATCTTCCGGACGGTGTGAATAAGGCCTAATTAACAACGGTTTCTTACTAAGGTCGGGATTCAATGCGGACAGAAGAAAATTCTCCGGTGCGAGACGAATCGAGTGCCTCTGGGAAAGTATACATAAGCTAAGACTTGAATAGGAGAATTAGCACGGTATAAATTTTCAGAGTATAGAGAGATACTGTGGGCCGTCATCAAGGAAGTTATTCATTAACAGTACATTGCAAAATCAGCTACCCAGCAAAAAATAAAAAATAAATAAATAAATAAAATATAG
>NC_061094.1:37962820-37987820 GCF_015104395.2 Macrobrachium nipponense
TCAAGTAATCTTACACGACATTAAGACAGCGAAAGAACTGAAAACATTAAATCAATCATATATTTACTGATATTCAAGTCGACTTCTTGTAATGCCAGTCATGAACAGAGGAAAAGAACACAGTACAAAAAAATGGCCAAGTACATAACCTACGGAAAAACGCAAGTATGCCCTTCATGACAGAGCACACCACTGCCCAGACAAAGCCCTGATACAGCACTCTATCCGTTAAAACACCACAGTCAGCGTGATAAAGAAACTCCTTGTTACTAACCAACGATAGTATAAAAAAAAAAAAAAAAAAAAAAAATTTCCATATACTACAAGGATCGTATAAACATCCTTCGGAGGAGCTTGGACAGCCGAGAAAGAAGTGTTGCCCCTACACATGACAGAGGTTAATTACATCAGAGGGGCATCATGTAATTCTAGTAATACTGAAGTTGACAGCGTCAACATTGCAAGGGGAAACGAGAGTGCCATTGGAACAAGCATTATCGTGGCATCAGCCGCCCACAATGTGTGACTTCATCTCTGACCTCATCACAACTGTCAGATACGCCAATGGGGTTATCCTCTGAGAGAGAGAGAGAGAGAGAGAGAGAGAGAGAGAGAGAGAGAAGCATTCGCTTGACCTTTTCTCATAGCTGTTTACATATGTCATCCCTACCATTTACGAATGTGATGACATTTTCCAAACTGCCTCCGTTGGTCGCACCACGGCATCAGGCACAATCCCACGCAAATAAAATGAGAGTAAAAGTATTATTTCTCTGTTATCTAATATCACCCAATTCGATACAAAAAATACACTAGGCTGAAACTTCAGTCGGAGTGCATGGCAGGCGCGGACCCGAGTAGGGAAGTTGCAATGTTGCCTCACGTTTCTCATCACAAAGTTGCTGAGGCAAGACAGTGGTCAGCGCCATGAGGAAGGGAAGAGGACCATTTGCAGCCTTCAGCACGCTCGCTGCGTTCGTTCGTCTCTGCGTTCGCTTATTGGTGGGCAGCGATACATAAGCAGACGGTAGAATAAATAACAATAATTCACAGTAAAAAAAGATTGATGCAAAAATGTACCATGGCGTCACAACAACTTAGGTCATCGACGCAGTAAAAAAAAAAAATTGCAGATATATAGGCCTAGCTAATATTGTTCAGTCAAGGAAGTACGAGTATATAACATAACAAAAATTTCTTTATTTAATACAAGAAAGAAAGTAAGTGCAAACTAAACAATCTGCAAATATAAACTCCAGCATTGATGGAATTGAGGAAATATATATATAATATATATATATAGAATATAACTATATATATATATATCTATATATAATATAACAATATATCACGAACAATTATTAACATTCTAACACAAAAATTTGAAATACTAGAAATACTAAAAATTTTTACATTCTAAATAAAACCTACGTATATATGTGAATCAGAACACGGAAATTGCAGACATAAGAAAATGAAATGTGTTCCAAACGCGACCGGCCACCTCAAGCCAAATATACATCGGTGCAAGATTTCGGTCTTGGTTACAGAGCACGTAAGATATCTAGGGACGCCAAATTAATCTCTTGTTTTCAAATATCACCATGCTATTAACACATGTTAATAGTGAATAACTATTTTCATCCTCAATACATGACTATTTATGCATCCCGTTGAGACTACACACACACACACACACACACACAATCACACAATGTCAACAAAGCGTAATCAATGGAACAATACGGTTTGTTACTTACCAGATCAAATAATCTCTCTAACATATCAAATCAGAATAAGTGAACTTAATCTACTTTATCCGGCAAATAAGGCAGGAAAAACAAAATTAAAGAGCATACACACATACACATATATACTGTATGTATGTATGCATATATATATATATATATATATATATATATATATATTTATACATGTGTATGTGTATGTATAAAGACATGTTGATAGATAAGTCCATCTGAATATAAAAACGACATTAAAAAATATCATACTTATCAAAATTAGTGAGCACACACACACACAATATATATATATATATATATATATATATAATATATATATATATATATATATATATATGTGTGTGTGTGTGTGTGTGTGTGTGTGTGTGTGTGTATGGATGTATGAACAAACAGATATATATTATGAAGGTTCACCGGATATAAAGAAAATAAGATAAAAAATAATTGAAAAGTGTTGTACTCACCAGTCCGTTACAAACGTTGATGACGACAACAGACCTTTCCCGGGCTCCCAGCACCACGCCCGAACAGAAGCAGTGAGCATTAAGCGTGGGCGGAAAAACCACCGATTCGTGGGCGGTCTCGTGGCGCAAGAGTATCGAGGGCGCCATGAACTCCGTATCGGGCCACACTTGCACCGTCCATTCCCCATCCGCCGTCACCCAATGGTACATGAGACCCTTACCCCGCCCCCGCCCACCGTCATTCTCATTGGGCATCTGGAAACCCTTGGCATCGACCAACACTAACTGTCCTGAAAGGAAACAGAAATGAATTCAGATTCACTCTTTGTGACAGTTAGAAATTAAATGCACTAATATGTGTGAGAGAGAGAGAGAGAGAGAGAGAGAGAGAGAGAGTCTATATTCTAAAAAACATAAGTATGCATTGCACTGAAAAAAATTACCTTAATTATACAAACAAACTCTGAAAAGAAAAAAATGAAAAATAAAACCATTCAGTACAACGAAGCAAAGATTTGTTGTCCGGTTAAATAACCTAATCGTTTACATAATCCAAAGACACTCCAATTGTATTAATTAATGAAATTAATACCATACAATATAAAACGTGTGAAAGAATGGAGGCTCTCACATAATTCTTCATTACAAGTGGGGACGCGAAGGACATATAATACGACGAAAATGATTAAGGAATTAACTAACACATGATTCCTTTAAGTAAAATTATATAAACTGACATTAACGAGTACAATATCGAATCCAGTTCACCCTGACGAAAACTAAACCCAAAGGGAATATATATACATCAATTACTTAAAAATCTTTAACACAAGTAACCTCTCAATTAAAACAATCAGATTGTAGTTATTATTATTATTATTATTATTTCAGTAGATGAAACCTATTCACATGAAAGAAGCACACAGGGGCCACTGACTTGAAATTCAAGCTTTCAAAGAATGTTGGTTTCAACCTCCCACTGCGGACCCCCACACTGCAATAGTAACTGATCATGATTACAGAGCCAGTGATTTTTCATTGCCCTGGGGAAGACGCGAACCCGCGACATTTGAGTGGCATGCCACCACACTAACCACTATACAAGAGGACCAGTATAAAATCGATAAAACCAGACATATTAGAGAAGCATCTGCAAAATCGCAAGACAGCGCAAACAAGCACATCCCACGTAGGATTTCCAATCTTGGGATATATATCCTTGTCTCGTAATAAGACCAAGGTCGCCTCACTGTCCCGAATTTCGTGACTCACAGGACGCCTGCCCTGCGAGTGAAAGCGTCTGCAATGAACTATTGTATCTTTCAATGGACGGAGGAACGCCTCCTCTTTCATTCCACTTCCAGCTCGAATTCCCTGGATCTTCGAGGCAGACGCCGATCGTTTTCTTCGCTTCATTTGCTTTGCCATTGTAGCGAACGAATAATTGTTTGTGGCTTAAAAACAATAACGAATCAAACATCTGAATTCAACGCTTAACCTCATACTTGGCAATAATCACAATCTTTCTTTTGATTTAAAAAAAAGTTTTGTAGTTCTCCCGTTTTCACAAATATAAAAAAATAGACACTCAGTTTTCGTTATGATTTAATTCTCGCTCTTTCTATAATGGATGTTGTAGGATGCATAATGAAGTCAGCGGTCATTTTGAAATGATCCATAAGAATGAGTGCCTTGTTTACAGCAAGTGTAAAACAAGCAAGCAAGAGGTCAAACAAAATTGACTGACATCTTGTTATTAATGACTACGGTGGCCTTGTGCCAGCACCAACTCTTCTTCCTTTATGCGGCCTGTATGAACCACACTTCCACGATTCGAAAATGGATTACCTTTAAGTTAACAAAGTATCACGGAAATAGTATTTTTCTCTTTCATATAATTTTAGTTCATATAAGTAATCATTAAGTAACATCTGAATCATTCACAACAAAAATTGTGGGAAATATATTTCCATAAGAATTCGCGCGAAAACTACCACGTTGGTTCTCCGTCGTGCACGGTACTTTTAAGTGCAGATATGAGACAGATAGCGTTACAGAGAATTCCCCCAAAATAGCATCGAAGGTTTATATGGTTTAGGGGAAGCGTGGAGGGAATATAAACATTTACTGCCCTGATGTGCTACGCACGCTTAACACCCCCGACAACCTCGGTAGTATGAACCCCTCTGACCTATTTCTTCAGCTTAATCGAGTTATATTCTAGATACTCAACTGTCACCGGACCGCTAACTCTGAAGAGACTGACAAGTATATGATGCGCTGAAAGTCTAAAAGCATTTAAATGCTTCTGTGGATCACATCCATACAATTAAAATAAAGTTTCTGACGATTACCTTCACTTCTAGTACACCAATAAAGCACATTAAAGCAAGTTTCTGACGATTACCTTCACTTCTAGTACAACAATAAAGCGCAATAAAGCAAGTTTAAATCGTAAACAAAAGCAAGTACATTTAACCTGCCTGTGAATAATTGCCTGGATTCGGTTCACGCAGCGAAGAACAAACTCACAAGTGGCGAACAGCAACCGACACATTCCTTGGGAGGAACAACCTTTCCTGGCTGCCTATTAAGAGTACCTTTAATACCTCTAAAGGACACTGAACATCTCACTACGCCAATGTAATTTTAGTCGGTGACACTTCGGTCTTGTCCATCAGGAGGGGAATGGGAGGGGAGAGAAAGGGAGTTGGGAGGGACATTATGGGTTTGGAGGTATGGGAGGGACTACATAAAGATTTGGGAGGAAGATGGGGGAAGGGGTGGGGAGTTCGATAAACAGGTATCAGAGTGTGTTAATGACAATTCCGTTCGCTGCCTCGATCCCCAGCACCTACCCTGTGAAGGGAGGGGGGGAGGGGGTGAAGGCTAAGGGAGCCTTACTCCCTCTCACTCCCTCCCTTCCCTTTTACCTCTTCATTTGCAACTAGAGAAGTTTCATACTACCGTTTATTTGTTTATCTATTTACAGCCACTTTTAATTATTATTTTAAATTCAGGCTTCCTAAACGAAAATGATGAATTTTTGTTCTAATCTACTAATCATTCCAAAATCTCATTATCTATTTCTCAATTTTAAAGCAAATAAACCATTAATATTATAATATTCCACTGATAAGGCAATCTCCCATTTTACCATTATAAATCCTATTATTATTATTATTATTAATTATTATTATTATTATTATTATTATTATTATTATTATTAGATAAATATAAAAAACGGCATTCTGAAGGTGTTTCAGTCAAATAGGGATAATTACAAAATACTAACTTCACCAACATTACTTCTTAAAGTTACTTGTGAATATAAAGATATGAAATTAATTCACCTGTAATTCTAATACTACCTGCCATCACACACACACACAGAATATATATATATATATATATATATATATATATATATATATATATATATATATATATATATATGTGTGTGTGTGTGTGTGTGTATGTATGTATGCATGTATATTTATGTGTCCATTCATATAACCCTCAAAAGGCGATTCCGTTTAAACGGAACATTTCTGAAAAAAAGTGCCAAAAACGTTGCTGAATGGCGAGGGGCAGACCAAATAAATGGGGTCAGTTTATAAACTAAACCAAGAAAGAAAGAAAAAAAATGGTATACTAATTCATTGCTACCTGCGACCTTCCGGTATATTTTTTCTTTTCTTTTTTCCTCTTCCTCTTTCACCACCGCTGTCTCTACTAAGGTTTGCTCCATTCTTCATAGCTTATGACCAACTCACCTTCAACGTGTGAGATTCCAATCGACGTAGTAAAGAGGTGAAGAAATACTGGTGCGAACGTGCACTATTATTATAATTATTATATTATTTTTTGTCTATCACAGTCCTCCAATTCGACTGGGTGGTATTTATTTATAGTGTGGGGTTCTGGGTTGCATCCTACCTCCATAGGAGTCCATCACTTTTCTTACTATGTGCGCTTCTAGGATCACACTTCTGCATGAGTTCTGGAGCTACTTCAGCCTCTAGTTTTTCTAGATCGTGCCTAGTGTTCCTATGATTATGGGTACAATTTCCACTGGTATATCCCATTATTATTATTATTATTATTATTATTATTATTATTATTTAGGAACTAATGTCTGCCATATAATATCCTGTCTATTCAATTTGTTTTAAAGTGTACTGTACTTGCTCAGAGATTTAAGGTGAACCAGTCTAACTATTATTATCATTATTATTATTACTTCATATACCAGTTGCATGCATACTATATCTATCACGTCAGTATTATTTTATTATTAAAATAGTTTAAACAGACGACTGAACTGACTATTACCTCTCATACGACTCGCCTATTATATCGGTAACTGAAAGATTCATTTACTTACAAGTATAAAAAAAAACCTATAAAACTCTAAACATGTTCTATAACTCCGAGAAAAAAAAACGTTCTCTAAGAGTGATTTTACAAACTCGTTCACAAAAACCTGCATTTACTGAAATGCCAACAGAAGACCCTTTCATAACTAGAGATTTATTTCGACAGTCATATACCACTGCGTTAGCTCTGCGTAGGTTGCATGCTCACAGACAAAGGACACGATAAAAAAAAAAAAAAAAAAAAAAAAAACAACAACAAAAAAAAAACAGCCCCTGAAAAAATTCCAGCACAGGTAATTGTATCTGTTCATAGGTTCATTCATAGACGCCCGGACTCACGTCTGACCCAGATCATTCTCCACAACAATTAGTGGATGGGAGGAAAAAGTGGTTGGTTGGGTGGCTGGATGGGGTGGGGGTCGCGAGTCGCCTCATCCCACTACACTACAGCCAGGGCATCTCTCTCCTCTCTTCTCTTCTCTCTATCTCTCTCTCTCGCTCTCCTCTCTCTCTCTCTCTCAATATTATTATTATATATTACATTATAAGAATTTATTATATATAGAGTTATATATAGAAATAATATAATATTCTATATTATATCTAATATTATGTTACTATATATATATATATAATATATTTATTAATATACATATATATATATATATATATATATAAATTATATATATATATATATATAAATAAATTATTATTATAAATAATTTATTTTAATTTTTTAATATTAATATTAATATATATAATTTATATATTAATATTATAAATTCTAAATTTTTATATATATAATATTATATATCTATTCTATCTATCTATCTATCTATTCTATCTATCTAATTATCATCTATCTTAATTATATTATATATATATATATATATATTGTATATTATATATATATTTTTTAAGTGGCAAGCCCTTCTGACCGCACACCACTACGGACAAATTATTCTCATATTAAGCCAGCAACCCCCCCCCCCACCGCCCCGCCCATTAGGTTTCATCTTAAACAATGATAATAAACGTATTATAGCATAATGATAATGAATAGTATCAATCATCGTGGTGACAATTATAGCAAAACAATGCTTCTACAATTGAGAACGTTTCAAAAAGAATCCACAAAATTCCCTATTTCTCAAATACACTTTTTTTTTTTTTTTAGCCAAGCCAACATTCTCTCCATAGGCATCAATCAGCATCATCTCAACAACTCAATGGGAGTGTCGTTATCGCAAGTTGTTGGGCCTCCCGTAAACACATCCTCTCTCGCTAAACAACATTTTCACAGCTAATTTTCACGATTCTCACGTAACGAAAATAAACATGAAAGTCCGCCCAGTGCTCCGTCGAATATCGTGAAGTGAGAAATTCTGAAAAATAGCCGAATGAGCGTCGGGATTATACCTCATTTATTTGCTTAGATGTAAAGAAGTAGAAGGCAAAAATATACAAGATATACTATTATTACTGAAAGAATGGAATGTGTATGCGTATGCGTATGTATATATATATATATATATATATATACATATATATATATATATATATATATATATATATATATATATATATAGTAGTATATATATATATATATATATATATATATATATATATATATATATATATATATATATATATATATATATATATATATATATATATATATATATAATATATATATATATATATATATACACATACACCGATTGATACCTGCAACTCTCTCTTTCTCTTTCTTTCTCTCTCTTACACAACACACATCTGAGAGTATTATGAGCTTTTTATCTAAGATATTTGCGGTGATATATATATATATATATATATATATATATAATATATATATATATATATATATATATATATAAATATATATTATAACATAATCCTCGTTTGGGAATAACTGTGGGGGAACACCGCAAACATCCTAGACCAAAAAAAATCAATATTCAGATGTGTGTGTTGTGTATGAGAGAGAGAGATAGAGAGAGACGAGAGAGAGAGAGAGCGGGGTGCAGGTATCAATCGAGTATTCATCCAGAGGCATAAACTCATCTAACTGTATTCATAAATCTTGAACTTTAGTGCCAAGCGGCCGTGAAGGTGCCACAATGCCAACAGCGTCCGGTTGCGGGATCAAGAGAAAACAAACAGTGCCAAAGGAGTCTGGGTGGGGGGGGAGGGGGAGGGGGGAGGGGGAGGAAGTCTTATATACTCCTCCAAACGCTTCTCTTTCTCAGAATAAATGAACAAGAAGATTGATTAGCGGGCTCGGTGTTGAAGGCAGTGGGTATTTAAGCCAAACGTGGCGGTAATTTTTCTTTTGGGATTTTAAACGAGAGAGGAGAGAGAGAGAGAGAGAGAGAGAGAGAGAGAGAGAGAGAGAGAGCTTTACAAAGGCATACACTAAGAAGAGAGATAGAATTCCACAAAGGCATACACTGAAGCCTTGTTTTAAATAGCCGATAGTAATAAAAAAAATCTATATCCTTTACAATAGTAAGGAAGCTAGTAGTGAGAGAGAGAGAGAGAGAGAGAGAGAGAGAGAGAGAGAGAGAGAGAGAGAGAGAGAGAGAGAGTTTTATAAAGGCATACACAAAAACATCGTATGCCGTTAAAGTTGCCGGTCAGAATTGAAAGAAGCTATGCTAGGTTTGAGATTGATTACATTGTTTATTATTTTGTGCATTACACACAAAGCACACATACAGTCACTTCCAGCAGACAAAGCAGATTTTTCCCCAAAGTAACTTCATGTTGTATAATAAGGTTTGTACACAAAGCACGACAAAACGGATTTTTCCAAGAGTAACCTTTTGTATAATAAGGCGAACACAACTATCATTTTAATATCAATTGTTCAATAAGTATATTACACTAACTTAAAACCCCGTCTCCATCGACCAGGACATCTTGTCCATATCATTACTTGAGGATATAGGAAACACAGGCAATGGATTTATGAGCACCTTAAATCATGGGGACATGGAAATCCGCATTGCATACCCCAGTTGAGAATACTCAAGGATATCTTGGTGTAGGACGGAAAGGATCACGAAATTGAGGGACCAAATCTCTTAAGGATAGAACTAGTTATTCTTTATATATTTTTTTTTATAATATGAATAATGACTATGCATGAGAATTGACTTACTACCGGTGGACGCTGAACTAATTCCAAGTACACAAAGTTAATTAGGATAACTGTGGCATAAGGATGGAAATCTCTGCCACAAACACATACTAGATTTAATCTCGGTTGCTTTGATTCTTGTCTCTTGATTTCACTTTGGTGTCTTCCCACTTATTCATTGATAACGATTAAACATTTATTGGGTGTACGTCCAAGTATAATCAGCAAATGCTATCAAGTTTTGGAAATAAATCGATCAGTGAAATTATGTCACAAACTTCCAACATTTGCAGTTGATCCATTTATACGCCTTTTGAATAACTGAAATTTAATTGAATATATATATATATATATATATATATATATATATATATATTATAATAATATATATATATACATATTACTTTATAATGATCTTCAGTGAATAATCACAATGATTCATAGAGTAAAAAAACAAAAAAAACAGCGCCCGTACTCGGCAGCAAAAAAAAAAAAAAAACAACAACAACAACACAACAACAACTAGAAAGGTGGAATCATTCTACAGGTATTTTACAGAATCCACAGAACATTCATTTCCCTCAACCCATACCTCCTTCATTAGACCCGTTACCACCAACGTAGCGGCAGAACGACCGTTCTATTATTACCGTTCAGTGAGGGATTAGCGCTTGATGCGCTAATTATGCGTTTCGCATTCCCTCTGCTGCTTATAACGTTCGAGTGGCCTATTGCGATCAGCCGAACGTCAGGTCTGATGCCGGGAGCGCTGTTCATCCCTTTTAAGCAACTTGACACTAATTATTACACGATGAAAAAGGTCCGGCCGAGATTGTAAAATGCCTCTTAATCAAAGGTGGGACATTAGCGTTCTCGTTTCTGCCGGTATCAGAAGCCTACATTCCAAGATCCTTATCCAACCACACAGCCGTGAAATGGACGCTAAGTCACGCCAAAAACTGCATTAACAATCGAGTTTAAACACATAAATAATTATGCCTCCCTATGTATATTTATGCATATACATTCACAAATTTTACCGTAAGGAGTAAATATTAAGGTAGCCACTTGTTGGCTTATGCAGTGGAGAAATGAATAGTGTAAAATTACCGACAGTAACCAAACAAAAGCTACTGAAAATCTGCTCATTTATTTACGTGGTTTGTTTCACTGATTACGCTCCACGAGTAAGAACAGTAAGTAATGAAAGGGATTAATCTGATACTATTTGCGGTGAACATTTGTTAAAAAAAAATACCTCTCCACATCATAAATTCTGAACAACCACAAACAGTGCTAAAGATTCTAGTCAGCTAATTATGGACAGAAGGCTAGAAGTGGGTAAGAGTTGATACAAGAGAGAGAGAGAGAGAGAGAGAGAGAGAGAGAGAGAGAGAGAGAGAGAGAGAATCCTTGGGATTCTAGAGCCTTTTTTCTGTTTTCAGAATCGAAAACGTCTTACCCATTAAAATTGCCGACGACACTTGTGTACTTAGTAAACTAAAAGGACAATTGCGTAGGCCATGCCCGCAAGGGCACTAAAAGCAGAGGGACATTTCACATTCTCCGCCACACGGCGGGGCACTATAAATGCCCCAAGATCAAAGAGTCGGACAAAAGAGGTCCTTTTTTCGGCTTCGGAAAATAAATAAATAAATTAGTGGCACTGCACGTTCAGATCAGTGGCATCTGTGATTATGCCAACTTTCTTATATCGTTCGTGGGTGATCGGATTTGCACGAACTGTGTGGCCAAGAGACTTTAAAAAAATGGAGGAAAAAATGTTTATTTGTTTATCCATCGATTTGTGATCATTTTTTCACTAAATCTTTGTTGACTATAATGTATTATCTTTCACGGTTGTTCAGTGGCTTATTCATATCTGTTGAATCTCTTAGATGTGTTATAGCCTTACAGGAAGGATTATTATTATTATTATTATTATTATTATTATTATTATTATTATTATTATTATTATTATTATTATTCCAGCACAGCAACGCAGCTTGGAGTTTTATGCGCAACGCTAGGCTGTGTAAGATGCCGTAACAGCAGTCTCATTATTGCATCTCCATAGTATTGCCCCCATATTTCTATAACCTTCAGTCTGTATAACTTGAGATACTGATGTGGTATATGTAGTACTGACAGTCTTTCTATATTAGGTTTACCCTAATAAGATACGTGTACATAAAGCAAGACTATCTTTTATCTTAACTATAATACGACAATCCCTATATGTGGAGACTGAACAGTTTTTTTGTGAACAATTCAATAATAAAAACCTTTCCTCACCCTAGGTCAAGGTTTGTGAGACTATTTTGTGTTTAACTCTTCTGAATTAAAAAAAAAAGAAAAAAGGTAAAACGAAAACATGTTCAGTCTATTAATAGGAGACCAACCGGAGTGCTTGATACTTTCTAACATTGGGTGACGTCAATTGTACCGACCAATATGTGGCAACATCTTGTTTCAAATGAACTTTCGTAGGTCCAACGTTCTGTGAGAGAGAGAGAGAGAGAGAGAGAGAGAGAGAGAGAGAGAGAGAGAGAGAACTCAGTGGTTTGTACACATTCACTCATATACAACGTATACACTGTTTTGTAAATAGAATATATCAACACAAAGCAAAAGGAATTAAAATCCTCATTTCTTAGACATTAATCTCAAGATATACGACAGAATATCTTTAAAAGTTTCAATTCAGAGCTGCTTCTTTCTTTCGCTGTGTTCAATAGTAAAGAGCTTAGGGTCGTCTTCGGACTAATTACTAGAATGTCGTAGCTAAAAAACGCCGTTTCTCTCTCTTTCTTAGAAAAACACTCAGTTCCTTTGTATAAACTACAGAGGCCATCTGGACGCCATGTCATCAATAATGGTAGAGTTACTTTAGAACTGTAAATGGCCCTACACGAAGTGTGCAGTGTGCGTCTCCCACCCCTCCTCTCTCATGTCTCACGTGTCATTAGACATGACTTATTAACCGTCTCGGAGCCCTATATAAGCTTGCTTTTCATTCATCGCCAACGGAATGCTGTTGGATCAAAGTGAATTCAAAACTACTTGAATGCTTCTCCATTATCATTACGATCAATCAGACACATTTCTTGAGCTGCATAAAGGCTACCCTGTGGGATCTGTCCTTCAAGAAGATAAAACTGGAGCAACATAGTTTCCTCGGCACAATCGAGTTTTGTGTACAGAGTATATTGCTGTACGAAACTCTCAGCTGAGGCCCATGAAACTTCCAGCCACGGCCCGCTGGTGGCCTGTGTTGTTGGCACCAATAGCGGAGCCAGATGGACGATCATGGCTAACCATATATAAAATAAAAAATACCGAGGTTAGAGGGCTGCAATTTGGTACGTTTGATGATTGGGAGGTGGCTGATCAACATACCTGTGCACAGGCCCTCTCGCCTCAGTAATTTTTAAGATCTAGGTTCGGACAGAAAAAGTTCGGACGGACGGACAAATAGCATCTCAATAGTTTTCTTTTACCGAAAACTAAACTGTTGAAGAAGATCTGGATGGAAAGGGACCAGAGGGATAAAGAGCAAAATGCCAGAAGAAACGTAGCTTTTGACAGATGGGCGCTGCAAAGAACCTTTGTTTTTATTTCGAAATGAGCCGTGCAAAAGTCACTCTGCAGGAGGGCGCTCCTCTACGGAAGAAAGGCAACTCCCTCTCTTCTCCCCTAATCGCCCCTTCCCCTCCCCCCAAAAAGAGAAAAAGCTGACTCTTTTGTTCTGGCAAGTCATGCCATGGCCGAGTTTCTCTTCGACTTCTGTTTTGCGTGCGTCTTGCAACCTTCCTTTTGTCAAGAGGCGAGCATGATAGCACTTCCCAAGGAGTTGGCTCACGACTCCTGCAACCCCTTTTCCCTTTTTAAGTCCTCCAGAACTCAACTAGATAAACGCATTAATCTGCCCGTCCCACTGACCTCTTATCTTATCTTGCAGAAAGTACTCAATGGGTTTTTTTTCTTTCTTTTTTAAAGTCTCAAAACAGGTCTATACCACCAAGTTCCCATCAGTGAGCCACTAATGGCAGTACAGTGCATTCAGCCCAAGAGGTTTATATTGCAGCTATGAGGGAAATACTTTTCAGTCTACTTGAAAGATACATGGTTAGGAAATTCTCCCTTGCGACTCATTTCGATGTTTAATTATAGTGTCGATGACGATCAAATCGGCTTCTCCAGACTGACACAAGGCCAGTATACCATCTCCCTTGATAGTTTACGCATCCAGCCACGACCTTGAGTCGATGAAACGAGACTGAATTTATCATTACCTCTCTCGAAAGTGTCTTGGGAGGTTTTTCTCAAAAAGACGCCCGGGCAGGAGTGAAGTACTAAGATAAACGAAGAATAATAAATATATACAGTCACTGAAGAGCATAAATGGGTGAGTGGAAGGAAGAGGAAATCCGAGGCGTACGCAAAACACTATTAGTTTGTCCGGGTGACGTCATCAAGGGGAGCGAGCCGTTGAGGATACTAATAATGAAAGCAGATTGCCCCTCTACTTTTTTGTAAACGAGGTATTTCACATCTTATTTTTGTATATTCCATTAAGGGCAATCAACTAGTAACACAAACAAATGCTGATCTGACACTAGAACAATTTACATTACGTTCTGGGTGGAAGTACTATTTAAGAGTGAAATTACTAATAAGAAGGAAACATTTATTTGCTTCCATATAAATGGGTAAAATACAAATATGACAAACATTTGTTTGTTTCCAGATTTATTGCAGTAATTCTGATAAAACAGAAAAAATGAAAAGCGAGATAGCCAAGAACTTTCGGTCGTGCTTGACCGAAAAGTTCTTGGCTATATCGCTTTTCATTTTTATTTTTTCCCTCGTGGCAAAAACCTTTATTTATACATAGCATCACGTTTTATATACTTCGTGATCAAGTTATTCATATATATATAGATATATATATATATATATATATATATATATATATATATATATATATATATATATATATAGAGAGAGAGAGAGAGAGAGAGAGAAGAGAGAGAGAGAGAGAGAGAGAAAAACTGCTTGATGTTGCCCATATCACAAATATCCGACAGAGCCCATACCAGCCTACACACCCCCGGATCATACATCCAGCCAGCTAAGTAGTACATATGCCTGCAGCTTCTCGCAGTAAGTTCCCCGCTTCAATAACACCCCCTTCCCCAGGCGCCCACCCAGGGTACTAAGTGAAAAACACCTCAAAAACAAGTTATTGGAAGAAACATCCCCCAAATATCCTTGAAGTCATAAAAGATAGTGCCAGGTGTACCCGGCAGGCCTTGTGGAGTGACTCATAGCTAGCGATACCCTGGGTAAGTTAGGGTGGCAATGAAAGGTGGACGAGGCTGGGGGTGGGGGTGGGGGGGGGATTCTGGGAGGTGACGGGTGGGTCAGAGGGGGCATGAAGAAGGAGGAAGTACTGCGAGAAAGGGTGTATATATATAGGATTGTAGCTGTTAATGAACGGGAAGAATCAGAAACCAAATCAAACTGCTCGTACTAGGTAAGTAGAACAATGCGAAATTTAGCTAGAAACTACAGTAAAGGAACTACAATGCTACAAACAATGAGGAAAAGTTAATAGTAACTGCTTCAATAACAAAACAAGCATAATACTACAAACAGCGAGGGAAAGTAAATAGCAAGTGCTTTAATAATAACGCAAGCATAATGCTACAAACAAGGTAAAGTAAATGGCAAATGCTATAATAATAAAGCGATGACAATGCTACAAACAACGAATTACCTTAATGAGCAACTGCTTTAATAATAAAGCAATGACAATGCTATAAACAACGTGGGAAAGTAAATAGCAAATGCTATAACATCATTATCTGAAATCGTTCGAGATCTAGAGTATCACAAATAATGAGATACTCTAGACGAAAGGAAACTCGTAAAAATGAAGAAGAAAAAAAAGCGACACCAACAGCTCAGCAAACAAACAAACGGACTTCCATCCATACCGGAGATGATAAGAACACGAACAGGGGGAGAGATTATAGACCGATAGCCGTAACTCCTTAATGTTTCCATTGTGCGTCAGTATTACAATACTGGCCGTGCTCCCTTGCCGACCTTTCAGACGATTAGATCACTCGAATTTTAGACCCCCCTTGATTGGCTAATCCATCTTTTGCCATTCTTAGCCAATCAAGAATGGCTAAGGACTCAAACGATACCACTGGATTAGATCATTAGGGCATTGTGCCCTAAGTGGGGAGTAAATGAAGTTTGTGGGACTAATTGAACAGCTTTCGTTATTCCTATAAATTGATGTCAATGACTGTGTAATTTTTCTGTCGTTTCATCTCTTGGATTATTATTATCATGTTTTCGTAGGAAAACATCAGTCTAGCCTTTTTAAGGTTTTCAATTTTCTTTGAATTACAATATATCGACCACTGTTGCCAAACTCTAACCTATGACCACTTCAAGGCAGAGGAAGTCAAATGTCGCTTGGAAAATTCGTACCCAAGTAACAGGTCAAGAGGTAAAGACTGACATGTGGTGCTTGGAGGTCAGAATCACAAAAGGCAACGAGGAAATCCAAGAAACTGCAAAAGATTTTCACTTCTCACCCAGTCTCCTGGTGTCCGATACTGCACAGGAAACGAAGCCTAATAAACCCTTTTCAGGGGCTTGTGGCGTCTGGCACTCATTCAGAGGGCAAGATTTCACGTGACAACATTAACATTTACACAGACTGATTTATTCTGTACGATTATTTGGGGAAGCATTATCAAGTGAATGCAATCAGCAGTCGCTACAATGGCTGCTAATAATCTCAAATACTGAATAGAATTGTTAACAGAAAGCAGTCAACAATTATTACAATATTGCTAATAAAATCAAATTAGATTACTGAACAGAATTGTTTAACAAAACGCAGTCAACAATTATTACAATATTGCTAATAAAATCAAATTAGATACTGTACAGAATGATTGCTACAATAGTTGCTAATACTGAATAGAATCAGTTACTGTTACAGTAGTTGCTAACAATCTGACATCAGATACTGTACAGAATTATTAACAGAACGCAGTCAACAATTCATACAATAATTACTAACAACCTTAAATACTGTACAGAATTATCGACAGAACGCAATCAACAACTGCTATGATATTTGCTAATAGTCTCAAATCAAATACTGAACATGATTATCAACAGAATGCAGTCAGTTGAGAGAATTTAGACAGTCAGTTCTCCTGTGATTATATTAATAAAATTGTAACTAGATAAAAAAAGTGTTTTGAATCTTAATAAGTAGGCAACGTTTATCAAGAGGACTAAAATATTTTTGGTAAAAGTTAGCTACTTCACGAAGGAAGGACAGAGAACCGTAGACTAACATGATTCCAGTAGTTGGTAGCTAAATTTTCAAGGACCAATATCGGTAAGCAAGACAAAGGTTGTCATATAAAAGCGCTGCAATCCCATTTGCTTACATTCTAGCTATGCATCGTGACTGCAGATAACCTTACGTGTTAATATTCTTTTCAAATGACTAATGAATGATAATATAATCAATGTCATGTTTGTAACTTAAACCCTGACTGTCAAACAATGGAGTATGAGAAGGTCGTCAGTGTCATTGAGATTGACTGATTTATAGACTTTTGGCATACGTGCCAAGCACTGGGGCAACAAAAGCCATTCAGCGCTCAAACGGAAATTGGCAGTGAAAGGGTTTGAAAGGTGTAACAGGAGGAAAACTTCGCAGTTATGCTATGAATCAATTGTTACGAGAGTGGACAGTAAGATGGAAGAAAGAATGGAGGTATAGTACAAGGAATGAAAGGGAGTTGCAGCTAGGGGTCGAGAGGACGCTGCAAAGAACCTTAAGTTCTGCCTACATTACACCACATGAGATGCACTGACGGCACTACCTCTCTACGGGGGTCAGAGTCATTATGTTCCATGCCAATGTAATTAAAGGGTTCAAAGTCTGCTGTCAATACGAGGGTATCCGTTATTATTTTGACCGAGCATCCACAAGGACTTTCTGGGGAACGCGTTCACTAAGGACGCCTATCTCGAACGTCCTAGTAATAATAATAAATATAATGCAATGGAAGGACACTTGAACGCATAAAAACGAACAACAGAAGTATAAGTTTAAATTAACAGTATACTATACAGCCACATTTCCTTCTCCAATTTCATATGGCAATTATTGATACACATCCACAGTCGTATATTCAGAAAATAATCTCATCTTTCTAAGCTTCAACTGAGTTAATCTTTAGGGGCAACATCTGCTTGCGTCACTTGCTATTTTTACAACTCGATCGCACATTCAATTGTCAAATAAATTTTACTTAAGGTCTCGCATCGTCATAACAGCTGTAATAATATTTTGAATAAATCTCAGATCTCTTTCTAAATGGTCACTATCTGGTCTATATTTATGCACTATGTGATTTATAATTTTTTTATTTTTAGAAAGAATCAGTGCATAGGAGGTATTACGTATACAGTTTATACGCATCAACAGAATACAAGTAATTATTATGTGTAACACATAATATGAATTGCAGTGCATTTGAGCAATTATACAAACTTACCGTTGAAATAAAGTTATTTTCCACCATCCAGGCGTTCTCCTATAAGAGTGGGTCTCATAGGAAAACGGTTGATTGATTTGGGACTTAAAACTGCCGTCACAGCATATTAGAAAAATGTAAAAACAACCCCGTACACTCTTGTACCATATGAATAAACCAACTATGCAGAAAACCTTTATCGCAACAGATGCTTCGAAGCCTCATCTGTCCATCTTGTCAGCATCCAGGTTCTCCTAGGAGACTAAAACTTTCAGCCTTCAACCTTTAGGTTTTGAGCAAACCACTTCCCAACACAATGATCCAACTTGTAAGTGTTCACTCTTTCAGCGTATTCGTAACTCCTTTAAAAAAAATTTTTTTTATTAACTTCCAACATTCTACTCGACACGTATTACGGAAACAATTCATTTAAGCAGGTTTGATCCCTCTTTCAACTTTTTTTTTTCCACATTCAACCTCGATACTTTGTTTCCGAAAAGGAAGTTTTCCTGTGCAGTCCTTTCAAGCACTATTACATTTTGTTTCCTTATATGCTTTACGTTTTCCAAAGCTCCTACTCTTTTTCTTACGTTACCTATTGTGTGACACTCCCACCCATCCTATTAACATCCCTTATATTACTTTTAAATACCTACAAAAATCATCCTTCTTCCATTTATCCTGATCCCTTATAATAGTAAATATTTCTTTTCCTCTCGGAACATTCACTTCGAACTCTGTCCTTTTCCACACTTTCAAAGACTTTTACAAACCTCCGAAGCTTCTCTTCGCCATCACTAACGAAAGCTGCATCCTTTGCTAGCACAAGGCCCTCGACACTCCATTCACGACCACCTCCATTACATGTGAGTTTGAGACGCGTAAATGACAAGGTTACTAAATCTGAATCACGGTTAATAATTGGCCTAGAGGCCCGGTCAGCGAACAACATGACTAAGCTTCTCTTTTTCTTAACTTCCTTGATTGTTATCTCTCTCTCTCTCTCTCTCTCTCTCTCTCTCTCTCTCTCTCTCTCTCTGTGTGTGTGTGTGTGTGTGTGTGCGCATCACTGGCCGTTGGGCACTGTGAGGAATATCCTTAGTCACTTGCCGGTTGTTGGAATATGTATGTGCTGATACTCATTGAATATTGAATAGATATTTGCTTCAGTGCCGAGACATCCAAACTGCTGGTTTCTGGAGTATCAAGTTCCCTTATCTTACAAATGGCAACAAATTGATGCTATTTCTCACTAAGCCCTATAGTCAAAAGAGAGAGAGAGAGAGAGAGAGAGAGAGAGAGAGAGAGAGAGAGAGAGAGAATAACAGTATATGAGACTGGATGAAAAACAAGAAAATAATGACATAAATGAAGACATCATAAATCACGAAACTGAAAACAATACATCTTTCACAGAGCCCTCCAGACGAGTAGAGATAACTTTTTTTTTTTTAATTAGAGTTCACCAACCTGCCCTAACAGTATCTTACTTCACCATCCACATATCTCAATAAAACCACCACACTCAAAAATGATTAATAAATACTAATTCGTAATGACAGAGAACACTGTTAGAATAACTGTCTTTACTTAACAATGCACTAAATGAATCATCAAAAACATAACACATCCATCAAAAATTACTAATGATGAGATAAATTTCACTTTTTTTAGTGGCCTGGTCCTATGGAGAGAATGGAACCAGACAGGTAATTGAAGCTTTTGCAGAACTCAGTAGTTTTGAGTGGGAGACACTTCTTTTAATGGCTCAGATAGGGTTACATATTAATCTGTGGTCGGTTGTTTGTATGTTTTAGTTTCTACAAGATATCTCAAAACGTATTGGATGGATTCCAATACAAGCATGGGGAAAGATGGCACACACACACACACACACACACACACACACACACACACACACACACACACACACACATATATATATATATATATATGTGTATATATATGTATATGTATATATATATATATATATAATTAGAAAGGCAAAAGCATTGTGGTTAATAGATACTGCATAAATATACTGTAAAAAATTACCAATAGATTTTACATTTACATATAATATATACATACACATATATAAATGAATAAATTATATATATATATATATATATATATATATATATATATATATATATGTATATAAAGATAGATTGGGACTGTAGGTGTGTAATACACTAATCTTTTCGTTTTTATTCTTAATTTCTTGTTGCGTTTTCAAAGGTGGCTAGAAACATAAGAAAAAATAAGGTACATCCACAATAAATTCATTGCTTTTCAGGATTAACTACTTTCCCCTTTCATATCTGACAGGCTTCTCAAACTGTCAGTTTCCCAACCACTATCAAATGTCCTTTCAAACTACAAACGTGGTAATACGTTCATTTGGACATTGATATTTGATTAACGTTCTGTTTTAATAATATTTAATATTCTCATAATTCCAGACTGTCTTCCACCTTCCTTGGAAAGAGAGAAATCTCTAAGACGTGAAAGAAACATGGAGTACGGTTACCACGAGAGAGAGAGAGAGAGAGAGAGAGAGAGAGAGAGAGAGAGAGAGAGAGAGAGAGAGAGAGAGAGAGAGAGAGAGAGAGAGAGAGAGAGAGAGAGAGAGAGAGAGAGAGAGAGCAGCATGTCCGCATAAAGCTAATATTAACATCATCTGCTTTCGCGTAGTAATAGTAGTAACCAACACCAGCCGAAGTTAACAAGGTCATTCAAGGGCATAAATACACATAGATGATTCATCTCCTCTATTCGAAGTTAAATGCCCAGTTGACCTAAATAGACCGAGTCTCCCTTTTATGTATTTATATGTCCTGTATTTATATGTTCGCATGCTTACATGGCCGTGCCTAAAAGTGCGTCCAATTGCGATCGTGCTGCTACAGTTAATTTTTCTTTTTATTTTCATTACTGAAGGCGTGTTAAGGTGAAGCACTATCAGCTGTCGATGGCTTGGTTCGTTATCTCTCTTATTTAATGTATCAGATCAACATAAACGCTCTCTCATACATTAAAGAACGGAAGGAAGTTTCCAGCGTAAAATCACAAGTTTGCTAACAATCACGAACAAGGAAACTTCTTTGCGGCGATGAAGAACAAACAAACAGCGGCTATAACCTTCCAGACAAACACGCGAACAAACACTAGATCTCATCAACAGGCGTCTTTTTGTTCCACCGGAAGTTTGGAAAGGCGAAGCTCAACAACTAAAAACCCGCCGCTCATCCAAGACATCAGACGCTCGGGTCCTGGGACACTATATGGGGGACTATCTTTCGGGGCTAAAGTAGGGCGGGCTTCACTCTGCCCTTATCTTCTTCGCTGCTCTTCTCCTCTTCTTTCGTCTGTGCGTTCCTTCACTTCACTATTTCTTCTTCTTCTTCTTCTGTTTCTGCGTCGAATCATGCAAAATATACACTTGCAAGCCTAACATCTCTCTTCTTCTAATACGGGTATATGACTGTGAATGAATTTCCATGTGAAATGATATCCATCAACTGATGTGTGCAAACAAATTTATATATATATATATATATATATATATATATATATATATATATATATATATAACATACACACATATACATACATACATACATACATATATATATATATATATATATATATATATATATATATATGTATTATCAACTAAAAAATTCCCCTTCGGTTTACATATATGAAAATATATCAATTCCGAGGTAGGGCGAATTACATATTAAAGGACATTTGTAGCTCGAACAATTCATATGAATCACGGTGATGTGATAATTATTCATTTATATTTATATACATAATATACATATGTATATTTAAACATACAAGCATTGGCAATACTGCGCAAGTAAGTGAACGAGCATCTCCTCATCCTTTTTACTTAAGATAGCAAGCAGTCACCAACAGCCACATACAGAAGACATGACCATCCACTAGAGGGACCCAATGTCTAATCTTAACACAACGGTCATCAAGTATGACAAATCATACCTCATATTTTCGAGCCAAAATTCCTACGCGTTAAAGGTGTCCACTTTGATTAAGGCGAGTTTGTGTTCCTGGATAAGTTACAGAAGAGTGCTACGAACTGAAATGGATATTATTATTATTATTATTATATTATTACAACCGAAGTTGTCAGGACAACATTCGTCTACCTTTTCAATTAGTTTGCCTCGTAAACATGATTATCTATCGAAAGTTATTGACAAATTTCAATAGCATTTCGTAGCCTGGCGAACTTCCGGACAACATAAAGTTTATGTAGTATGTTTAGTATGGGGTCTTTCACAGATTTCTTACTATTATTGTTGTTGCCTCTGCTACTAACATTCTCTCTCTCTCGTGCCTCTACCTCTCACTCTCTCTTCCTCCCTCTATGTATCTCTGTTTATCGATCTATATATATATATATATATATATATATATATATATATATATATATATATATATATATATATATATATATATATACAGCGACATACTTACATAAACATAACCATACATAGTACATACATACATACATACATACACTTCAATCCTTAAGAACTAAAATACGCCTTTTTTACTTTTCAGAGGATTTATATGTTATATCTTTATATCACCTTTTAAATGCCATAGGGCTGTATACTGCCTTTTTTTCATGGGAAAGAATGTTTTATAACTAACAGAGACCCTCCGAGACACAAATACAAAAAGGTACAAATAAAACATTACAAATAAAGGCCAGATCTATTTCGAGATAAGCTGACAGGAACGGCTTTGGCAGGTTTGAAGGAGGAGAGAAAATGGACTGTAAGACCTATGAGAGAGAGAGAGAGAGAGAGAGAGAGAGAGAGAGAGAGAGAGAGAGAGAGAGAGAGACTTAGCAGATGCCACCACTGGGTCGTTCTGACCCATTTCTCAACTTTTTGTCTATGCAAATACTTATTTGTTTTTGTTATGTTTTTCTGTACATTACTATAATTCTTTTGGTTCTACTTTTCTAATATTGTTCCTTTTCCCTCTTTTTTTTTCAAAGAGATATGGAAGACTTTGATCGAAGAAGGCCTTTAGTTAGTGACATATTCTTTCTTTCACACTAAATGGCAATCGCACAACAGGTAGACCAGAGTAACGGACTTAATGTTCCTGCATTTATTCACGAAAGCACGCGCATGATTCTACATATTTATAAGCCAAATGTATGAATCCTGAAAGTTGAATAAAATGGATTTTTTTTCTATTTCTCTTTTATCGTTTTCTTCATCATTACTTTGGATAACTATAACCATTACTACTGAAAGAGGATTTGTGTACTTCAGTTGGGGAGTTGTACTTGTTTACAATGTAAATGAATAGATATTGAACATTTTACATTAATAGATATGTAAGTCTAAAAATTAATGGATACGAAAAACTGTACATGAATCGATGTGGGATGTTTATGTAAAACTGTAAACGAATATTAAAAACTGCAAACGAATGTTTGTGTAAATCTGTAAATGAATGGATACGAAAAACAGTAAGTGAATGGCTGTAAAAAATTGTAAATGAATGCATATAAAACCGGTAAATGAATGGATATGAAAACTATGTAAATGAATCTATATGTAAATTTGTAAATGTGTGGATACGAAAACCTGTAAATGAATGTTGGTGGAAAAGTGTAAATGAAGGATATGAATAACTTGAAATAACAGATATGAAAAACTGTAAATGAATACATTTGTAATTCTGTAAATGTGTGGATACAAAAACTAAAAATGAATGATTATGAAAACCCGTAAAATGAGCGGATATAAAACACTGTAAATGAATAGCTACGAAAAACTGTAAATGAAAGTATGCGTAAAACTGTAAATAAATGGATATGAAAAACTGTAAACGAATGTATATGTAAATCTGTAAATGTGTGGATACGAAAAACTGTAAATGAATGTATATGTAAAACTGTAAATAAATGAATATGAAAAACTGTAAAAAAAACAGACATCAAAAACTGTAAATGAATGGATACGTAAAACTGTAAAACAATAGCTAAGCAAAACTGTTAATGAATAGCAGTGAATAACTATTAAATTAACGGGTATAAAAAAAAAAACTCTGAGCGAATTGCTATCAAAGACTGTAAATGAATGGATATGTCAAACTGTAAATGACTGCATATATAAAACTGTACTTAAGAGACCAATGAGTGTTGATGACTTGAAAAGAAAAAGATAAAAATAACTTGTGTGAAATCGTATAATAGTTTAGTTCAATTCGCAAACTCGGCCATATAATTTTTCTACTACAAATACTGCATTAATAATAATAATAATAATAATAATAATAATAATAATAATAATAATAATAATAATAATAGGACGCTTGTTGCATACTGAATCTTAATGATGATTGGACGGAATGGAATGGAATAAAAAAAACATTAGGCCAAAGGTTGAGGCCTATGAGGTCGTTCAACCATGCTTGGATTCTCTCTCTCTCTCTCTCTCTCTCTCTTCACTTCAGCTCGCGAGCACACAAACACACAGAAGAAATAAGATGACATTTTATGCCCGCATCAGATCCTAATGTTCGAATAACATACTTCTCAGAATTATTTTTTTTAAAGATTGGCGTATGAAATAATTGTTAGAAGACGGTGGGAAGCAAG